>NC_045441.1:145421970-145457230 GCF_002776525.5 Piliocolobus tephrosceles
ATGAAGTCAAGGATTTTGCCAGGGGAGGTGATCCTGGGTTACGTGGTGGACCCCGTGTCATCCCAGGGTGCCTGTGATGGGAAGGCAGGAGGGTCAGTCAGGGAAGGGAATTGAGGACAGAGCAGTGTTGGCGTGAAGTGATTGCTGGAATGGGCCATGAGCCAGAGAATGCTGCTGGACAGGGCAAGAACAGAGCCTCCCCCCACGTCTGCAGAAGGACCCCGCCCTGTGCCACCTTGGTTTCAGCCCAGGGAGACCCCTGAGGACTTCTGACCCCCAGAACTGTAGCACAGCACATTCGTGTTGTTTCAAGCAATTGACTATGTGGTTATGTATTACTGCGGCCCCAGGGAACTCACCCCTTGGAGGCTCACCTCCTGCCATTGAAGCTGCAGCTCCTCTCTCCACAGGAGCAGAGCGCAACAGAACCCAGAAGATTGGCCCTAAAGGAGAGAAAGAAAGGCAAACTGGATATAAGCAGAGAGTTGCTTTGGCCCGAGTTTGAGGACTGCAGCCCAGGAACATAGATTCGAGTTGCCTCGAATGCGGACTCCAATTAGCAGCAGTTACAAGCGAGTTGTAAAAAGAAGCAAAAGGAGGAAGGAAAGAAAAGGAAACAAAGGGGAAGAAGAGGGATGGTCTGTGTGGCAGCTCACACTCATAATGTCAGCACTTCGGGAGGCCAAGGTGGGAGGACTGCTTGAGGCCAGGAGTTTGAGACCAGCCTGGGCTACCTTAGAGATAATGAGACCCCCATCTCTACAAAAAAAGTAGTCGTAAAAAATTAGCCAGGCATGGTGGTACCTGTCTGTAGTACCAGCTCCTCAGGAGGCTGAGGTGGGAGGATTGCTTGAGCCCAGGAGGCTAAGGTTGCAGCGAGCTACGATTATGCCACTGCTCTTCAGCACCCTGGGTTACAGAGCAAGACCCCTTCTCTGTACAAGAAAAGAGTTCCTAAGTTGTTTACCAGTAAGTTACATTAAAGTAACATACGCTATTGATTGGCTATACATTGTTCTTTGTATCACAAATTCCATGAAGACAATGGGCGAGGTTGCCGATCAGTATCGAAATGCCTTTAAACAGTTGCCCCCAGATGTGGATCCCTGACTGCTCTGAGCTACTTTTCTTTTCTGCTCAGCTATTTTCAGCACTGTAGGTGGATGCCCCAGCAGCCCTGTAGGAGGGGGTGAGTGAAACTGCCTCTGCAAGATTATGACAGAGAGAAAAGCCTGGCACGGCTGACTCCATCTTAGCTCTGTCCTCACCGGCGGGCTGTCCTCATTAGCTCCTGGGCGTAGGACACTCTAACCATGGGAGGGAGTTAGTTAATAGTTTAACTTGAAAGGATGATGTAATAGTCCCTCCCTGACCTGACATTGCTTCCCTTCCCGTGCGGGACTGAAACCGCCTTTGTGAGACTAATGAAAGGCCACGAGATTCGGATGCTGGGAGGAGCCTGGGTTCTGCTAACATGCAGGTACAGCTAAACATCAACCAGCCATTGTTCCCCAGCTTGTTTTCTGTAATTTCTTAACACTCAGGAGGCATGTGGCCAGAGGTCACAAGATTTGTGGCTTCCTCTGTTGTTCCTAGAGATAACATGACTCTCCTAAGACCTAAGATTGGTCTTTTGAGATGTTTTTCAGATTTTTGCATTCTGGCAACCAACTGACCCCACCCAGATATGTGACTCATAACCCAACTGTGCCCGCCCCCCCCACCCAGAGGTGGGCTCAGTGCACAAGGACCATCTTCCATACTTCCATACTTCCATTACTTCATCCCTAACCAATCAGCAGCACCCATTCCCTAGCCCCTCTGCCCACCTAATGGCCCATAAAAATCCTAGCCTCTGTGGCCAGGCTTGTGCCTATAATCCCATAATCCCAGCACTTTGGAAGGCTGAGGTGGGAGGATTGCTTGAGCCCAGGAGTCCAAGACCAGCCCGGGTAACATTGCAAGCCCATATCTCTTAAAAAACAAAAACAAACAAAAAAAAACTGGGCATGGCAGCATGCACCTGTAGTCTCAGCTATACTCAAGAGGCTGAGATGGGAGGATTGCTTGAGCCTGGGAGGTCAAGGCTGCAGGGAGCCATGGTTGTACCATTGTACTTCAGCCTGGGCAACAGAGTGAAACCCTATCTCAAAAAAAAAAAAAAAAAAAAAAAAAAATTTAAAAAACAGGCCAGGCACAGAGGTTCACACCTGTAATCCCAGCACTTTTGGAGGCCAAGCTGGGCAGATCACAAGGTCAGGAGTTCAAGACCAGCCTGACCAACATGGTGAAAACCTGTCTCTACTAAAAATATAAAAATTAGCTGGGCATGGTGGTGCACATCTGTAATCCCAGCTACTCAGGAGGCTGAGGCAGGAGAATCACTTGAACCCGGGAGGCAGAGGTTGCAGTGAGTCAAGATTGCACCACTGCACTCCAGCATGGGCGACACAGCGAGACTCCATCTCAAAAAAAAAAAAAAATTACTAGCCTCTGAGTTCTCAGGGAGGCTGATTAGAGTCATGATAAGCTCCTGGGCTTCCACTTGGCTGTCCTTGTGTTAATTAAATGCTTTCTTTACTGCAGTAACAGTGTCTCAGTGAATTGGTTTTCTCTGTGCACTGGGGCAAGAAGAACCTGTCAAGCAATTACTTGAGGACCTTCAAAGACTCCCCTGCTGGCCGCCTCTTGGGTTTGTCCGGCCGCTTCATGACAACCACGGCCATCTGGTGTCAGCTCATTCTGAAGAAGCCCCCTTGACTGGCCTCTGTAGTGTGTGTGTGTGTGTGTGTGTGTGTGTGTGTGTGTGTGTGTGTTTGTGTGTGTTTGGCAGAGCCTTGCTCCATCACCCAGGCTGGAGTGCAATGGCACGATCTCTGCTCACTGCAACCTCTGCCTCCGGGGTTCAAGCAATTCTCCTGTCTCAGCCTCCTGAGTAGCTGGGAGGACAGGTGCACACCACCACACCTGGCTAATTTTTGTATTTTTAGTAGAGACAGGGTTTCACCTTGTTGGTCAGGCTGGTCTCGAACTCCTGACCTCAGGTGATCCACCCGCCTCGGCCTCCCAAAGTGCTGGGATTACAGGCATGAGCCACTGCACCCGGCCTTGTGGTTTGTTAAGTAAAAATTACTGGAGGCCTTTGCTCTAGACTAAGCTCCTGCACTAGATCTTGACACACCCGACTAAAAACCAACATGGAGTCACTCACGCTAACGTTCCAAGTCACTCAACAAAAACTGAGTTGCTATCTGGCCTTCTAAGAAATCATGAGAGAATGACAACACCAAATTTCCCCAACTGGCAGCTTCAATGGGCCTGATAATGAATCAAATGTCACCTGAAGGAACCTGAAACCCACCAGCCAGCTATTTTTCTGTTTCCCTGTTCCCACCATACAAGGAAAGTAACTTTGAAATGACCAATTCACTTTTTTTCTTTTTTTGAGACAGGATTTTGCTCTTCTGGCCAGGCTGGAGTACAGTGGTGCAAGTATGACTCACTGCAGCCTCGAACTCTGGGGCTCAAGTGATCCTCCTGCCTCAGCCTCCTGAATAGCTGAGATCACAGGTGCACACCACCACGCCCAGCTGACCAATCTGATTTTTTGTTCTTTGTTTCTGCTTTCTTTAGCCTTTTTCTGTCTTTAAAACCAACTTCCTCTGCTTAGTTCATTGGAGCACTTATTTTATTTTATTCGTTTTTTTGAGACAGAGTCTCACTCTGTTGCCCAGGCTGGATCAATGGCATGATCTCATGGCATGATCTCAGTTGACTGCAATCTCCACCTCCCGGGTTCAACCTATTCTCCTGCCTCAGCCTTCCAAGTAGCTGTGACTACAGGCATGCGCCACCACGCCCAGCTAATTTTTGTATTTTTAGTAGAGACTAGGTTTTGCCATGTTGGCCAGGCTGGTCTCGAAATCCTGACCTCAGGTGATCCACCAGCCTCGGCCTCCCGAAGTGCTAGGATTACAGACTTGTTGAAAGAAGCGTTGCCGGATTCTAGAATTGCATATAAAGCAATCAGTTTAGATCTTCAAACTAAATCTGTTGTAATTTTGTCTTTTCGCAGGTTTATTCAATTATTACCTTAAGGCTGTCTGGAACAACAAACAAGTGAATCTGAGATTGTCTAGCACGTTAATAACTGGTCGCTTAATCCAAACGATCACAGTATGGGTGGGCGTCCTCCGTTTGGCTTCCAGCATTCTAGACTTCTTATTATTTTCATTTGAATCTACCTTTACAACGTACTCAATGTCCTCAGCCACATCGTCCGATGCGGATACTTTCTTTTAAGTCAAAGAGAGTGAAAACTTAATCTTGAAAATTATTTCAACCTGTCTTAAGACTCCAACTTTGCTCTGAGGGTCCCCCAGGTTTCACCAGCTGTGGGCCAGGGTGTTGCCAGGTGCGGCATTTGCTACGGCGATTGCACAGGGCAACAGTCACCTGGGGCTTGGTTTATGGGCTGCAACATGAGGCTTGTTCTGAGCAGGAAAGCTGTTCTACGCCTGTTCAGGATGATGTGAAAAGCATCTCAAAGATGTGCTGCCTCTGTGGCAAAATGCTGTTCCCATTGCTATAAGGTGGGTCTGAACAAACCCCCCGCAGCGCGGGAGGGGCAGTGGGGTGGAACTTGCCGCCCCACGGCCTGGAAGGTGACGGAAACAGGGCGCGCAGGAGGGCAGCGAGCCGGCCATTTCCAGAGCGAAAAACGACGTGTGGTGGTTGTTTTGGTTTATGAATTTCCTCTCCAGGAGCAGGGAACCCTGGCGGGGCCTCTGGCCAGGCCTGCGAACAGCGCTGGTCCCTCTGAAGATTAGGTTGTCTCGATTTCATTTCATCTTACAGGCTGAGTATATTTTATGGGTTTTCGTGAAAGGCATGATTTATGCTTTGAGACTCCTGGAAAAGCTCCTGGCTTTTAAAAATAATCTCTGAAAATGAATTTCTTCTGGGGGTCAGTGACATTGTCTTGTGGCCCAGGAGGGCTGAGGCCTCGCCAGCATCGGAGTTTAGGTGTTTTCCTCTCCTTTCAAAATCTGCTTCTTCTTTCAAAATTTGTTTTAAAAATATCAGCTATGTGAAATACGTGCGTCTACTTATCTTTTACATGTTTGTGCCCCTCCCCTGGCACTTCTCTGCCCTCTTCCTCCGTAGCAGGCCCGTTGTAGCCATTTGTTGATTGAATTTTCAGGGAGGGTACAAATGTTGCTCAGGTGGAAGCAGGGGCAGGGCTGTGCTTTGGAACCGAGGGCCTCGGGCTTTTACGAGACCCCTGCTGCTGGCCCCTCATGCGCCAACACACGCTCCCTAATCAGGACTTCTGAGGACATCTTGGGAGGGGTTGGGCTGTGGCTTCGCTTTGCTCTGCTCCTCATTGAAATGACCCTTTCCCCCTGGCAATTGCCTGAAAAGATTAAAGATCAATCTGCTCCAGCTCAGGGTGTGTCAGCCCAGCCCCTGGCCAGCCCCAGTCTGGGAAGGGAAAACAAAATCAGTGAGGGAGCTGGGCACAGTGGCTCATGCCTGTAATCCCAGCACTTTGGGAGGCCGAGGCAGGCAGAACACCTGAGGTCAGGAGTTCGAGACCAGCCTGGCCAACATGGCGAAACCCTGTCTCTACTGAAAATACAGGCCGAGACGGGCAGATCACAAGGTCAGGAGATCGAGACCATCCTGGCTAACACGGTGAAACCCCGTCTCTACTAAAAAATACAAAAAACTAGCCGGGCAAGGTGGTGGGCGCTTGTAGTCCCAGCTACTTGGGAGGCTGAGGCAGGAAAATGGCGGGAACCCGGGAGGCGGAGCTTGCAGTGAGCTGAGATCCGGCCACTGCACTCCAGCCTGGATGACAGAGCAAGACTCCATCTCAAAAAAAAAAAAAAAAGAAAATACAAAAATTAGCTGGGCGTGGTGGTGCGCGCCTGTAATCCCAGCTACTTGGGAGGCTGGGGCAGGAGAATGGCTTGCACCCAGGAGGGGGTTGCAGTGAGCCGAGATTGTGCCAGTGCACTCCAGCCTGGACAACAAAGCAAGACTCCATCTCAAATTAAAAAAAAAAAAAGAAAAAAGAAAAGAAACTCATTGAGGGAATAAGGAAGGAGGAGGGCAGGTGGAAGAGATCTATGATCTCCAGGGACAGGCGATGGCAGGTGGCAGGTGGCAGGCAGCGGGTGCTAGAAGGCGGCCGTGTGCCCCTCCCTGGTCCTGAGGGGGAATTGAAGTTAGGGCGGGAAGGAAGGGCTGGGCACTGTGATGAGGTGTCTGATGGGGAGGGGCAGGCACCACGGCCCCCGATCTGCTCTGCAGCTTCCTCTCTCCTATCGCTCTCCAAACTCCCTCCAAATCCCTTGTGTTTAAAAGTTTATTATTTTATTATAATTTTCAGGCAGGGTCTCCCTGTGTCTGCCAGGCTGGAGTGCAATGACACGATCACAGCTCACTCCAGCCTTGACCCCCTGGGCTCAAATGATTCTCCCACTTCAGCCGCCCGCATGGGACCACTGGCTCACACCACCACACCAGACTAATTATTGTATTTTTTTATTTCATTATTATTATTATTTTTTGAGATGGAATCTTGCTCTGTCATCCAGGCTGGAGTGCAGTGGCACGATCTTGGCTCACTGCAAGCCCTGTCTCCCAGGTTCACATCATTCTCCTGCCTCAGCCTCCCGAGTAGCTGGGACTACAGGCACCTGCCACCATGCCTGGCTAATTTTTTGTATTTTAGTAGAGACGGGGTTTCACCCTGTTAGCCAGGATTGTCTTGATCTCCTGACCTTGTGATCTGCCCACCTCGGCCTCCCAAAGTGTTGGGATTACAGGCGTGAGCCACCGCGTCCGGCCATTGTATTTTTAGTAGTGACAGGGTTTTGCCATGTTGCCCAGTCTGGTCTCCAACTCCTGGGCTCAAGTGATCTACCTGCATCAGTCTTTCAAAGCGTTGGGCTTACAGGCATGAGCCACCTCACCTAAGAAAATTTCAAATTTATTTTTATTTTTAATTATGTATAATAAATAAACGTAACATAAAATAACGTAACATAAATAAACGTAACATAAAATTGACCATTTTAACATTTTTAAGTATCCGTTTCAGTGGCATTAAGCACATGCGCATTTTGTGCAACCATGACCACCATCCATCTCCGGAGCTCTTTCCTTCTCCCCGGCTATAATCAAGCTCTGCCCCATTCCTCACCAACTCCCATCCCCTCACCCCTCAGCCCTTGGCAACCACCATTCTACATCCTCTATTAATGTCTTTCTTTTTTTTTTTTGAGACAGAGGTTTGCTCTATCACCCAGACTGGACTGCAGTGGTGTGATCTCAACTCACTGTAACCTCCCGCTCCCAGGTTCAAGTGATTCTTCTGCCTCAGCCTCCTGAGAAACTGGGATTACAGGCATCTGCTACCACGCCCAGCTAATTTTTTGTATTTTTAGTAGAGATGGGGTTTCGCCCTATTGGCCAGGGAGGTCTCGAACTTCTGACCTCAAGTGATCCACCTGCCTTGGCCTCCTAAAGTGCTGGGATTACAGGCGTGAGCCCTCTGCGCCCCGCCTGTATTAACTTTAAATATATCTTTTCTTTTCTTTTTTCTTTTTTTTTTTTGAGACGGGATATTGTTCTATTGCCCAGGCTGGAGTACAGTGGTACAATCTTGGCTCACTGCACCCTCCGTCCCCTGGGTTCAAGCAATTCTCCTGCCTCAGCCTCCCAAGTAGCTGGGACTGCAGGCGTGCACCACCATGTCTGGCTAACTTTTGTATCTTTAGTAGAGATGGGGTTTCACCATGTTGGCCAGTCTGGTCTCAAACTCCTGACCTCGTGATCCACCCACCTCAGCCTCCCAAAGTGCTGGGATTACAGACGTAAGCCACCGTGCCCGGTCTTTTTTTTTTTTTTTTTTTTTTTCTTTTTTAACTACACATCACCTTCCTGGGAGAATTTTACATGTTTCACTTAAGTAGAATGACACAGCATTGGTCCTTTTGTGACTTGACAGTGAGCATAACTGCACCTGCCCTCACAGGGTTAACCTGAATCACATGCCGTGTTCTGGGTGCGAATAGAGTTGTGATGAAGCATTCATCAGGCTGCACTGTGGCCCACTTCGTGGGCGCTGAAGTCCCGTAGCCCTCGCCCCGGACCACGTGCAGCCCCAGTATTCCTACAGAGGGGATGGCTGACGTTAGCATCATGAGGCTCTCATTTAAGAATTGCCGAGTTGTGCCTCAATTCCTGGATTCCAGCAGAAAAGCTGACTCTGACCAGTGTGAAGACCCCATGGAGGAGCGGAGTCTGCCTGAGAATGCAGATTCTTCCTCTCTCTGTCGCGTGACTTCTCCCCACACTCTTCCACCCATCAACGATCTGGTCCCACACCTCGGCCCACCCTGACCCCCAGAAATCCCTAGCCCCAAACTCGCCAGGGGGAGGATTGGAGGAGTTCTCCCGTCTGCTGGTTCACAGGCCTTCAGATTAAAACTCTGTCTTCAGCAACCCTGGATGTGGATGTCTGAGTACTGACTCACTGTGCCCTGGGCCTGTTACAGTCACGCAGTGTCCTCAGGGCCCATCCATAATTCACTTTTTCAATGCATACTTTTTTTTTTTTTTTTGGAGACAGAGTCTTGCTCTGTCATCTAGGCTGGAGCGCAATGGCATAATCTTGGCTCACTGCAACCTTGGCCTCCCGGGTTCAAGCGATTCTCCTGTCTCAGCCTCCCAAGTAGCTGGGATTATAGGCATCCGCCACCACTCCTGTCTAATTTATGTATTTTTAGTAGAGATGAGGTTTCGCCATGTTGGCCAGGCTGGTCTCAAACTCCTAATCTCAGGTGATCCACCCACCTCAGCTTCCCAAATTGCTGGGATTACAGGTGTGAGCCACTGCGACCAGCCTCATCATTTGTTCACGTGCTGTTGATTGGAAGGAAAAAGGTGAAGGTCTTCACAGATTGTGAGTCAAATCTTGCCCCGTGCTGCTTAAGCCTCCTGCAGCTTCACTTTAGAGATGTGGCAGGCTGAGGCCCCCGCCCACCTTCCCGGCCTGCCTCTCTCCAGGCAGTCCCAGATGGGTGCTGGGATCCCCGCTCTTCACTGAGTGCCTTCAATGGGCTGAGGCTGCTTTGCTGCAAGGCCATCCCTCCTGGCTGTTCCTGGGCCCTAAGTACCTTCTTCAAACTCTGTCTTTTGGGTCTTGTTGGAGAAAAGAGTCAAACTCTTTAAAGCAGTTGAAATTTATTCTGAGCCAAATGAATGACCATGGCCTGGGGCAGGATCTCAAGAGGTCCTGAGAACATGTGCATACCGTGGTTGGGCTACAGCTTGGTTTTATATGTTTTAGGAGGACATAGGCCATCAATCAGTACATGTGAATGTACATTGGTTCAGTCTGGAAAGGCGGGACAGCTGGTAGCGGTGGGGTGGGGACTCCAGGTCACAGATGGATTCAAAGATACTCTGATTGGTAATTGATCGAAAGAGTTAAGTCATATCTAGAGACCTGGATGACTAGAAAAGAATGTCCTGGTGAAGATAAGGGTTTGATAAGGTTTGGCTGCGTCCCTGTTCAAATCTCAACTTCAATGGTATCTCCCAGAACTCTTAGGTGTTGTGGGAGGACCCCAGGCGGAGGTAACGGAACCATGGGGGCCGGTCTTTCCCGCCCTATTCTCGTGATAGTGAATACGTTTCATGAGATCTGATGGGTTTACCAGGGCTTTCTGCTTTTGCTTCTTCCTCATTCTCTCTTGCTGCTGCCACGTAAGAGGTGCCTTTCACCCTCCGCCATGAATATGAGACCTCCCCAGCCATGTGGAACTGTAAGTCCAATTAAAACTCCTTTTCTTTTCTCTTTCTTTCTCTTTCTTTCTTTCTTTCTTTCTTTCTTTCTTTCTTCTTTCTTTCTCCTTCCTTCCCTCCCTCCCTCCCTCCCTCCCTCTCTCTCTCTCTCTCTCTCTCTTTCTTTCTTGTTGAGATGGAGCCTCGCTCTGTCACCCAGGCTGGAGTGCAATCTCAGCTCACAGTAACCTCCGCCTCCTGGGTTCAAGCGATTCTCCTGCCTCAGCCTCCCGAGTAGCTGGGATTACAGGCGCCCGCCACCATGCCCGACTAATCTTTTTGTATTTTTAGACAAGATACAAAATGACAAGATACATAGTTGACAAGGTCAACTATGTTGACCAGGATGGTCTCGAACTGCCGACCTTGTGATCCACCCGCCTTGGCCTCCCAAAGTGCTAGGATTACAGGCGTGAGCCACCGTGCCCACTCTAAACCTCCTTTTCTTCCCAGTCTTGGGTATGTCTTTATCAGCAGTGTAAAAACAGACCGATACAGGGGTTTTAGAGACCAAGGTTCTCTCATGCAGATGAACCTCTCCAGGTAGCAGGCTTCAGAGAGAAGAGATTGCAGTTGTTCCTTATTAGAAGGTGCCAGGCTCTTAGTTAATTATCTCCTGGATCAGGAAAAGATCTAGAAAGGGAAGGTGATTCTCTACAGAATGTAGATTTTCCCCACAAAAGACAGCTTTGGAGGCCACTTCAAAATACGTCAAAAATATCTTGGAGTAAACTACTTCCACATATTTCAGGACCAGCGACCTGCCATGTTGGTACCTTGTGACTGCAAAGAGTCTGCTTTGTCCTTCTTCAGGTCTCTGTTTCAATGTTAATCTGATCAGCTGTGCCTGAACTCCAAAGGGAAGAGGGCAGAATGACGGGAGTCTGACCACCCCTTCCCATCATGGCTTGAACTAGTGTTTCAGGTTTACTTTGGAATGTCCTTGGCCAAGAGGAGGGGTCCATTTAGTTGGCTGGGGGCCTTTGAATTTTATTTTTGGTTTGCAGTCTCAACTGTTCAAGTTACCCTCTGAAATCTTAAAGAGGCTTTCCTTGCCACCTTCTTTTTTTTTTTTTTTTTCGAGACACAGTCTCGCTCTGTCACCCAGGCTAGAGTGCAGTGGCATGATCTAGGCTCACTGCAAGCTCCACCTCCTGGGTTCAAGCAATTCTCCTGCCTCAACCTTCCAAGTAGCTGGGATTACAGACATGCACCACTAGGCCCATCTAAATTTTGTATTTTTTTAGTAGAGACAGGGTTTCACTATGTTGGCCAGGCTGGTCTCAAACTCCTGACCTCAAGTGATCTGTCCGCCTTGGCCTCCCAAAATGCTGGGATTACAGGTGTGAGCCACTGTCCCGGCCTTCTTTTTTTGAGTCAGAATTTTTCTCTGCCATCCAGGCTGTGATGTGAAACCACCTTTGCAAAATTATGACAGTAAAAGAAGTCTGCCACAGCTGACTCCATCTTGCTTCTAAGTGCTAAGCTGTCTTCCCTCGTCCCTGGGGGTAGGCCAAGCTAACCTTGGGGGGAATTTAGTTTATAGTTCAACTTGAAAGCGAGGATGATAATAGTCCCTCCCTAAAACTAAATCCCTCCTTGCTCAGGGACTCAAAACTGCCTTCGTAAGACTAAGGAAAGTCCACGAGATTAGGCTTGTGGGAGGGACCTGAATTCTGCTAAAATGTACATATAGTTTCTATAATCTCTTGCTGTTCAAGAGTCATGTGGCCAGAGGTCAGGATCTGTGATTTCCCAGATTGGTCCTATAGATAACAGCACTCTTATAGAACCTAAGATTGGCCTTTGAGATTTTTTCAGATTTCCGGCAATGGACTGAGCCCATCCAGACCCATGACTCGTGACTCAGTCCGTCCTGGGGCCTCACCCAGAGGTGGGCTCAGTGCATGAAGAGTGTTTTCCACGCCCCTGTGATTTCATCCCCAGCCAATCAGCAGCACCCATTCCCCAGGCGCCTGCCCACCAGGTTGTCCATGAAAACCCTAAGCTCTGAATTGTTGGGGAGACTGACTTGAGTAGGAACTCCGTCTCCCATATGGCCAGCCTCACATCAATTAAGCTCTTTACTGCAATGCTGCGGTCTCAGTGAATTGATTTTGTCTGTGCAGCAGCTAGGAAGAACCCATTAGACAAGTACAATCACATCCTCCTCTGCGGAAGGAAGCTAGCTCTATGTGAATAAGGACCTAGTTTTTCTAGTCCAGAGTTTGGCTGAGCATGGCGCAGGTGCACTGGAGACCCACCTGTTACCCTCACACCTGAGGCTGGGTAAGCCCCGAGTGCAGGAGGTGGAGAGTGCAGGGTTGAGCAGGGAGGGTCAAGAGGTGAACACCCAGGTGTACCAAATTTCTCTTCTCACCACTTAGGAAGGAGTTTGGGAAGCAAAACCAAAGGCTGTGAGTATGAATGAAATCTCACTTGCCTTTACTAGTAACTTGTCTGTGTGTGTGATTCCTCTGGCTTTACCAACGAGCAGACGTGAGAGGCAGAATGGCAGGGCAGGAGAGTGGTTTGCACTGGATGGAAAGGCCCGGGACTGCAGCGGACCAGGGACCCTTTGCACCTCGATGCCTTGTGTGAGTCTAGCTGTAGTTACCTGAACAAGCAAAGTCTGGGGTTCCTCCTCCTAATCAAAGCGTATGGCTATCTGCCCCATTAATGTGCTAGTGTTTTGCCAGACCCCTGTTGATTCCAACAGGGAGGGCACTGTGTCCCAGAGGTTGAAGAATAGACTTGGAGCCAGTGAGTGGGGCATAGGGGTTACTGAAAACTTACATACAGTACAGTCCAGGAGTGGTGGGTTGGACAGGAAAACTCTACTGTGTGTAAAAAGTAAGCAGTTTATGCAGCATTTTCCCTTAGTGCCCTCTCCTAGCAACCTTCATTTAATCCAAAACAGAGGGCCTTGATCCCCTGTTCAGCCTGTGTTCCAAGGAATGGGCCAGGGGTTCGGAGGTCCTTCACAGATGGAGAGAGAAACTCCCGGGTGGCCACCCCCAGATTCCTTTGCTCGGGACTCTGAACACACACCCTTCTTAGACCACAGCGCCATTCTCGGGATATTTTGAGTGTTTGCTGTCAGGTGCATCTGCACCAGGTATAGCCTCTAATGCTCTGTAGCCACTACCTTGACTGGCAGCAACTGGAACGTTTCTGCAGAATGAACTCTATTGTCTGGATTTTGTTTCTGGAGTATGTTCAGTAATTCAGAAAGAGCAAGTTAGTTGTCACTCAGGGAACTTACAGGTGGTTTGTTAGAGAAGGGTATCGTGCTCACGAACTCTCCTGAGAACTCTCGAGGGTGGTCTGCCCTAGAGTAAGCAAGTGTGGCTGGAAAATAGAAAACCTAAGGAGTGAAAAGGGGGCTGGGTGCAGCGGCTCACACCTGGAATCCCAGAAGTTTGGGAGGCCGAGGCAGGTGGGTCACCTGAGGTGAGGAGTTCCAGCTTGACCAACATGGCGAAACCCCGTCTCTACTAAAAATACAAACATTAGCAAGGCGTGGTGGTGTATGCCTGCAGTCCCAGCTACCTGGGACATTAACGCAGGAGAATCACTTGAACCTGGGAGGCGGAGGTTTCAGTGAGCCGAAATCGTGCCATTGCACTCCAGCCTGGGCAACAACAGCGAAGCTTCGTCTCAAAAGAAAAAAAAAAAAAGTGAGAAGGGGAGAACCCTTCTAGTTACCCTGCACTCACGTGATCATCACATCCTTCCTTGGATCTTGCCAATAAGAAGAAAATAAAAATGGCTCCCACGTATTGAGCACATACTATACCTTAGACAAACACTTTATGTGTATTAGCTCAAGTTGCACCACAACCCTGTAAGTAAGGACTATTGGAGAATTAAAATGATGAGTTTGATTACCCAATGTTACACAGCTAATACACCACAGTTTGGGGTTCAAAGCTAAGTCTGTGTGACTCCCAGGTCTGTCCCTTAAGCAGAAATACCACTCGCACTTAGCAACACAATTTTAGGATTATCTAAAGACTTCTAACCAAAGGTATAGTCTGATATCAATGGTGCAACTCCCTCCCTTAGAGAGTTTGGGAAAAAGTCCTAAAGAATATTTGTAGCAAGATATCATCTATCTTACTATAGATTTTTAATTAAAAAATCTTAACTAAAACTATAATTGATTTAAACTATTATTTTAGATAGTTGTGTGCATTTTATGAATACAAAAGGCTTACCATTTCTTTATTTTATTTTTATTTTTTTATTTTTTGAGGCAGAGTCTCACTCTGGCTCCCAGACTGGAGTGCAGTGGCGCAATCTCAGCTCACTGCAACCTCTGCCTCCGGGGTTCCATTAATTCTCCCACCTCAGCCTCCTGAATAGCTGGGATTACAGGCGTGTGCCACCACACCTGGTCCTATGGTTTCAAGATGATGGGATGACAGCATTTCTACCTTACTCTCTTCCTGAACCAAAATGAGGTGGCAAAGTCACAAGAACAGAAGTCTTGCTTTTGGTGAGACTACAAGATACCTGGAACCTGAATCACAGTGTAGAAGAATGGCAGCAGACAGTGGACGCAAACGTGACACCACAGAGAGGACAGTCTGGAGCAGCCAGCGGATCCCTCCACATGACCTATGTAAAAGGAAAGGAGAATCTCAAGACCAAACTCGCCATGCCAAAGGGAACTGAGTCATGCAATGCCTGCCTTCCCTCTGTTTCCAGACAGATGTGATCCCCCTGCCTGCATTATCTCATGTCAAATGTAGACCTATTGAGCATGAGACAAATGCATGACTGGCTTTCCCCGCCAATCTGTTTTTTTTGTTTTGTTTTTGTTTTTGTTTTTTGAGATGGAGTCTCACTCTGTCATCCAGGCTGGAGTGCAGTGGAGCGATCTTGGCTCATTGCAACCTCCACCTCCTGGGTGCAAACGAGCCTCCTGCCTCAGCCTCCCGAGTAGCTGAGATTACAGGCACATGCCACCATGCCTGGCTAACTTTTTTGTATTTTTAGAGATGGGGTTTTGGCATGTTGGTTAAGCTGGTCTTGAACTCCTGGCCTCAAGTGATCTGCCCATCTCAGCCTTACAAAGCACTGGAATTACAGGCGTGAGCCTCCACGCTCAGCCAGCTCCATTCTTTACACAGGTGAAATGAAGATTCTCTGAGTGTTAATCAGAGCCTCATGAGAATGTGGCCTCTCACCTGTTTGCCTACCCCCTTTGTTTCCCTTTACTCCTTTCTCTTAAAATATTGAAGTCCTCAAAACCCTCTTTGATAAAAGCACAGGACACAGACTCTATTGTGGCTTGTGCTTCTTTTTTCTGGGCACATGCTCAACCTCAGCAAAATAAATCTCTAAGCCAACTGGGAGCTGCCTATCACGTTTTGTTTTGTTTTTCAATAGGCCATTTTAAGGACTTTATTGGTCACTGTTTGGTTTACATCCAATAAAGACAAGGGAACAACCACAGGTGCTGGGCCCCTTGCACGGTCGGGGCCATGCAGGAGTGGTTAACGCCTATTGTTTGTTTAAAGTCTGGATAAGGACTAGTTAGACCCCCAGTTCCCAGCCCTTACAGTTAGTCAATCACTCTTTCCCATTCATTTAGGGGTTTAGAGTTTTAATTTGTAACAATGGAACTGGAGAGATTCCAGTTTGGGAACCAGGCTGATGGAAGGACAGGTATCGTAGCAGGATGTTTTCCTGACCTCGCTGCCGGCAGGAACTGAAGTGCGCGGGCACCGGCAGGGACCAACCCCACTCACTTCCTGCTCCGCCCCTCGTGGGAGCACAGGTGCGCATGTGCAGGAGTCCCGGTGAGAGCTTCCGGGTGCGGCTAGAGGGAACTCCATGCCGGCCACCACCCCCTTCGCCCCGGCAATGTCTAAAGGAGGGTGCTTGCAACCCCTGAAGCCCCAAAGGAAGTGTTACAGCGCCCTTTGAGCTTTGCCATCTGTGGCTTAAGTGTTACCAGCTCAGCAGAGGGTCAGTGTGACAGCCTTTTGCACCCACATTTGTAGAACTTGAGTTCTTGTCTGCCGCCCGGGAGAAATGAGGTTGCATGAATGAATTGAAGGTAGGAGATTTTGTTGCTGATGAAAGTGGCTCTTAGTGGTAAGGGGAGCTGAAAAGGGGACGAAGTGGGAAGGTAATCTCTCCGAAGCTATGCCATCAAGTTGTTCCCCTGAACTCAAGCCACTTCTCTCCAACATCCAGCTGCTGCTTCCCTCCCTGCCAGCTTAGCCAGGGGTTTTTATGGGCACAGGACTGCGGGTGAGGCGGGCCGTGGGTGGTTTTGGAAAAGGCAACATTCGAGCTGGAAAACACAGATGTATGTTTTCACTTTGGGCCACAGTACCAGGTTTTTAGGCTTGAGGGTGTGGCCCTCACTGGAGACCCAGCCTCCTCTGCCCAGAACTTCCCTGCCTCCTGTCCTTATGAGTATTCGGTGAGTTAAGTGTTTTTAATTTCTTTGGGTGTGATAATGCAACTGTAGTTACGGTTTACCAAAAACACAGTCCTTATCTTTTAGCAATACACCCTGAAATGTTGATGGGTTAAATGGCACAATGTGTGGGCTGGCTCCAAAATAAGCTGGGTGGGAAGAGGGTGCAGGTGCAGGGAGAAGGTGGCTGTGGAGCAGACAAAGCGAGTGATGCACTGGTGGCTGCTGTGGCTGAGTGATCGGCATGTGAGGATTTATTAAGCTCATCTCTCTACTTCTGTAGATGTTTAGAATTTTCTGCAATAAGATGCTTAAAAAAATTAAATGATGGCCCGGTGTGGTGGCTCATACCTATAATCCCAGTACTTTGGGAGGCCGAGGCGGGCAGATTGCTTGAACCCAGGAGTTCGAGACCAGCCTGGGCAACATGGTGAAACCCCGCCTCTACAAAAAATACAAAAATTACCCAGGTATGGTGGTACATGCCTGTAGTCCCAGCTACTCAGGAGGCTGAGGTGGGAGTATCAGTTGAGCCTGGGAGGTTGAGGCTGAAGTGAGCTGAGATTGCACCACTGTACTTCAGCCTGGGTGACAGAGTGAGACCTTGTCTAAAAAAAAAAAAAAATTAAATGATGTTACCTGGGCAGAATGAAACAGTAACCCACAGCCACCACTTCAGAACAGTCACGGAGGTGAGGGAGCTGGAGAAGCAGAATCCAGGCTGGGTGCCTTCAACAGAGAGGCTCTACCCAGTGTTACCCAAGGAGTGGTTCGTCAACCGGGCAGGCCTGGCCCAGAACCTGTGCAGCGGCAGGGAAGTTCTACAAAGGAAGAAAGAGATTCTATAAGGGAGGGAGACGGGGAGGACAGGGGCAAACAGATGGCCAGCATGGCCCCACATGGGTGTACTTTGCTCAATGATCTCCTAATCTTGAAAAGTAAGGAAAAAGGCTCCCTTTGAAACATGACTGAAATAATTTTAGCACAATAACAGGGCATCATGATATTAATATAAAGAAAGAGAATTGGAAATTGCATTCATCTGGGTAATTTTCTATCCTCGCTGAGATCAACTTTTCTAATCTGTAAAATGAGGGGGTTGGACAAGATCCATGGCTATCAATCTTCATCCTACTTAATAGTGAGCTATTTACTATCTGTATGTCAGTCTTTGCACCTCAAAAATACATAAAATATCTTAAAGTAATCATATTTCCCCATGAAAAATATAATCAAAAACCTACTTAGCTAATTTAATTTGAAAGATGATGAGGCAGGAGGATCAGTTGAGGCCAGGAGTTTGAGACCAGGTTGGGTAACATAGTGAGACCCTGTCTCTACAAAAAAATTTAAAAATTAGCTGGGCATAGTGGTACATACTTGTAGTCTCAGCTACTTGGGAGGCTGAGGCAGGAGGAGTACTTCAGCCTGGGAGTCAAAGACTGCAGTGAGCTATTATTGTGCTGCTGAGTTCCAACCTGAGTCACAGAGTGAGATTCTGTGTCTAAAAATATAATAAAAAGTTGAAAGATGAGGGATGTAGTTTGGCTGTGTCCCCACCCAAATCTCATCTTAAATTGTAGTTCCCATAATCCCCACCTGTGGCAGGAGGGACTTGGTGGGAGGTGGTTGAATCATGGGAGTGGTTTCCCCCATGTTGTTTGTGTGGTAGTGAGTAAGTTCTCACAAGATCTGATGGTTTTATAAGGGGCTTCCCCTTCACTCGGCTCTCATTCTTCTCCCTCCTGCTGCCGTGTGAAGAAGGACATGTTTGCTTCCCCGCTTCCCCTTCTTTTTTTTTTTTGAGATGGAGTCTTGCTCTGTCACCCATTCTGGAGTGCAGTGGCACAATCTCAGCTCACTGCAAGCTCTGCCTCCCGGGTTCACACCATTCTCCTGCCTCAGTCTCCTGAGTAGCTGGGACTACAGGCGCCCGCCACCTCGCCCAGCCAATTTTTTTGTATTTTTAGTAGAGACGGGGTTTCACCGTGTTAGCCAGGATGGTCTCGATCTCCTGACCTCGTGATCTGCCCGTCTCGGCCTCCCAAAGTGCTGGGATTACACGCATGAGCCACCGCACCCGGCCGTTTGCTTCCCCTTCTATCACGATGGGTAAGTTTCCTGAGGCCTCTCCAGCCATGCTAAACCATGAGCCAATTAAACCTCCTTCCTTCATGAACTCCCCGGTCTCGGGGATGTCCTCATAACGGGGTGAGAACAGACGAATACAGTGAGCCCCAGATGGATGAAGGGGGCTTGCTTTCTAGTGTGGCATTGGACAATTGGATGTGCATTCACGGCTCTGCATCTGGTTGATTGTTCTCCGTCTTCCATGTAGAAGTGACTGTAAAACCCGGACTTCAGGATATCACTAGGTTGTCGTTAAAAATGTTTAACTTTAAATCTCTATTGTATATTAATTCCGCAATTTTTAAAATTACCAAATCAGGGTTTATGATCTGAAACAGACTGTGAATCCCATCACAATTTTCAGTTTCACGAGGAAAACCCCCACGCGTGCGGAGCCTTATGCTGCCCTTCATTGGCCATCAGTCTTGTGATTTTCCTGTGAAAAGTTGTCATGGGTGGAGAAGAAACTAAATCAACCTTTGCTTTCTCATCCATACCAGATCTGAATTTTCTTTTCTGTGGCTATGATTTTACCACAGCAGAGAAGACATTCTGCCTTAAAAACGTAGGTTTCTGCCCGGGCGTGATGGCTCATACCTGTAATCCCAGCACTTTGGGAGGCCGAGGCAGGCGGATCACAAGGTCAGGAGATCGAGACCACGGTGAAAACCCGTCTCTACTAAAAATACAAAAAATTAGCTGGGTGCGTGGCGGGCGCCTGTAGTCCCAGCTGCTCAGGAGGCTGAGGCAGGAGAATGGTGTGAACCCGGGAGGCGGAGCTTGCAGTGAGCCAAGATTGCACCACTGCACTCCAGCCTGAGGGACAGAACAAGACTCTGTCTCAAAAAAAAAAAATGTAGGTTTCTTGAACTCCTAGGTATATGTCCAAAAGAATTGAAAGGGGGGACTCAATCAGATATTTGTATACCAACACTTTTTTTTTTTAAGAGGTGGGGTCTTGCTTGTCATCCAGGCTGGAGAGCAGTGGCACAATCACAGCTCACTGCAGCCTCAAACTCCTGGGCTCAAGGGATCCTCTTACCTCAGCCTCTTGAATAGCTGGGGCTATCGGCATGCCCCACCATACCTGACTAATTTTTATTTTTTATTTTTTAGAGACAGGATCTCACTTGTTGCCCAAGTTAGTCATGAACTGCTGGCCTGAAACCATCCTCCCACCTCAGCCTCACAGGTCGTTAGAATTAGAGGCGTGAACCACCATGCCTATATGATATTAGTATTTGTATAGCAGTGTTACTCACAGTCACCAAAATGTAAAGCAACCCAACTGTCCAGCAACAGATAAATGGATGAACATTGTGGTCTGTCCATACAATCGAATATGATTGTGTCTTAAAAAGGAAAGAAATTATGATGCAGGTTACAATCCCATTGAACCTCGGAAACACGGTAAGTGAAGTCAGCCAGACACAAAAGAACAAATGCTGCATGATTCCACTTTCATAAGGCACCTTCGCAGCAAATTCATAGTGACAGAAGTTCCAGGGGTTGGGGCAGAGGGGGATGGAGAGTTAGTGTTTAATAGGGACAAAGTCTCAGATTGGAAAGATGAGAAAGTTTGGAGATGGATGGTGGTAATCATTGCAAAACAATGTGAGTGTACTTAATGTCACTGAACTGTATGTTTAAAAATGGCTAAATGAGGCCAGTTATGGTGACTCACAGTTATGGAGGCTCACAACTATGGTGGTTCACAGTTATCGTAGCTCACAGTTATGGTGGCTCAACCTGTAATTCCAGCACTTTGGGAGGCCGAGGCAGGAGGATTGCTTGAACCCAGGAGTTCGAGACCAGCCTTGGCAACATAGTGAGACCCTATCTCTACAAAAAATTTAAAAATTAGTCAAGTGCGGTGGCATGCCCCTGTAGTCCCAGCTACTCAGGAGGCTGAGGCAGGAGGATCGCTTGAGCGTGAGAGATCAAGGCTGTAGTGATCTGTGATCGTGCCACTGCACTCCAGCCTGGAGAACAGAGTGAGACCCTGTCTCAAAAACAAACAAAAGTTAAATGATTGATATTATGTTATGTACATTTTAGCACAATAAAAATTTTAAAATAAGAAATTTAGGGCCGGGCGTGGTGGCTCAAGCCTGTAATCCCAGCACTTTGGGAGGCCGAGACGGGCGGATCATGAGGTCAGGAGATCAAGACCATCCTGGCTAACACGGTGAAACCCCATCTCTACTAAAAAATACAAAAACTAGCCGGGCGAGGTGGCAGGCGCCTGTAGTCCCAGCTACTCAGGAGGCTGAGGCAGGAGAATGGCGTAAACCTGGGAGGCGGAGTTTGCAGTGAGCTGAGATCCAGCCACTGCACTCCAGCCTGGGCGACAGAGCAAGACTCCGTGTCAAAAAAAAAAAAAGAAATTTAGGTTTACACTTTGGGAAGCCTAGTCAGGTGGATCACTTGAGCCCAGGAGTTTGAGATTAGCCTGGTCAACATGGCAAAACCCCATCTCTACTAAAAATACAAAAATCACATGGGTGGTGGTGCCTGCATGTAGTCCCAGCTACTCAGGGGACTGAGGCAGGGGAATCGCTTGAACTAGGGAAGCAGAGGTTGCAGTGATCTGAGATCGTGCCACTGAACTCTAGCCTGGGTGACAAAACGAGACTCCATTTCAAAAAAAAATTAGGTTTAGCTCATTCTTGTTTAAAAAAAAAAAAAAATGGTGAATCTGATAGGAGGTAAAAGAGCAGTCAGGTAACTACCTTCTGTTCAGTGGGTAATGAACACACCAAATGCAAAGAAGGCACAAAGAACCAATGCATGAATGCTACAGTATTCTAAGTACAGCCCCACTTCAGTCGGCAGCTACTCCTTAGTACTTCGCTTTGATTCAATGGCCATGCATTGTGGAGTCTCACATCTTTGCAGGTTATACACAATGCTTGGCTTTCTGGGGCCCAGGTTTTATACAATTTACCATGTGGATCGCGCTCTCTAGTCCGTCCTTGCTAAGACTGTGAGCGTCTTCTATTTTGTGGATTGTCAGTAGTGATGAACAGAGTGAGCCACTGCACTATGAATCTCCCAGCTTTCTTTGAGATCCCACCAGGAGAAACCAAAACAGTGATTTCCAAAGGAATGTGGGCATGAGTATTTTATTTTATTTTATTTTTGAGACAGAATTTTGCTGTTGTTGCCCAGGTTGGAGTACAATGGCACGATCTTGGCTCACTGAAACCTCTGCCTCCTGGGTTCAAGTGAGTCTCCTGCCTCAATCTCCCAAGTAGCTTGGATTATAGGTGCCTGCCACCAAGCCTGGCTAATTTTTTGGTATTTTTAATAGAGACAGGGTTTCACCATGTTGGCCAGGCTGGTCTCGAACCCCTGACCTCAGGTAATCCACCCAGCTCGGCCTCCCGAAGTGCTGGGATTACAGGCGTGAGCCACAGCACTCAGCTGGCATGAGTATTTTAAACAACAACCACACAACTTGAGTAGATTTTCAAGCAGTGATGTCTCCCTCCCACTCATAGTCATCCAACTCCACGCTAAGGATTTCTGAGCTAGGATATACTCACAGAGGCAGCAGGGCAGAATTCATGACTGTTGGTCAGCAGACCTCCTGCAAGCCTTGGCCTTGTCACTTCACCAGCTATGACAGCTTGGGTGAGTACTCAGCCTTTCTGGACTGGTTTTGGTTTCATTATCTGTAGGACATCCATGATGATACTTCCTCACTTTGCCTGTCTCTCGGGGATTTCTGGAGGGCTCAATGAGCTAATGCATCACTGGTTTGTAAACTAATTTTTTTTTTTTTTTTTGAGACGGAGTCTCGCTCTGTGGCCCAGGCTGGAGTGCAGTGGCCGGATCTCAGCTCACTGCAAGCTCCGCCTCCCGGGTTCATGCCATTCTCCTGCCTCAGCCTCCCAAGCAGCTGGGACTACAGGCGCCCGCCACCTCACCCGGCTAGTTTTTTGTATTTTTAGTAGAGATGGGGTTTCACCGTGTTAGCCAGGATGGTCTCGATCTCCTGACCTCGTGATCCGTCTGTCTCGGCCTCCCAAAGTGCTGGGATTATAGGCTTGAGCCACCGTGCCCGGCCTTTTTTTTTTTTTTTTTTTTTTTTAGAGACGGGGGTCTCACTGTGTTGCCCAAGCTGTTCTCAAACTCCTAGCCTCAAGTGATCCTCCCACCTTGTCTCCCAAAGTGCTGGGATTACAAGCGTGAGCCACCGTGCCTGGCCTTGGTTTGTAAACTGTAAAGCAAACATCATCTTTTGCTTTTAATGGAGAATCACTGGGCTGTCCATTCAACCTCTTTAGACCTCATTTTCATGTGGGACTCAAATTTTCTCAAGGTCTTATCCAGCTCCAACATTTGGGCTGGGTTGATTAAGGACAGCTTCATGGAAGAATCAGCACTTTAGCCTCTGGGTCTCCCAAGAAAGACTGCACTTAGCCATTTAAAAATTAAGGAAAAGACTGAAACAGAAGGCAGAAACGACCATCAAAGGCACAGAGGTGCAGGTGAGCAGAGCACTTAACTTCAGAGAAGCTGCCCTTGGGTGGGGAGCACACAGTCACTGTGCAAGGGGTACTTGCATCAGCCAAGCTAGCACACGGTGTCACATCAGTATTGTTAATTTGAATGTTAATAGTTTGGCAGTTTGGTTAATTTTTAATTTGTAAATTATTTTACTTCTATGGTTGCATCACAGCATGAAGCATCAGAAGCTTACAGAGTTTTACATTTACAAAGGTTTAAGTAAAATTGTACTCAAAATAACTTAACACTGAAGGTACATGAGAAATGTTTCCTTTACATGTAATCTACTGGATAGTGCAATTGTGTCCCCCCAGATCCCTTCTCTCCCTTCCTAATCATGTAGCTGCAGAAGGGATTGAGCCATCCTCAACTGCCAGAATCACCCAGAGTTGGCCAATTCTTCCCCTCTGCCACTGATTGGTTAAATTCTAGCCAATCAGCACATGGCATTTCCCTAGTCAATGGGATTGGCTTCAAATGGGCACATGACCCAATGGTAGGGCAGACATGCCAGTAGAGGTGTGTGGGGCTCTCTCTAAAAGATAACTTCTTTTCTGGAGTTGTTCTTTGAAGAGCTACTGAGGGCTGCCACTTTCTCCCTTTCTGGTATATGTCCATGAAACCTGGAACTGCTACTGCTGCTGTTTTGCAGATGTGTAGAAGACCCGTGCTAGGGGGAAGCAGGGCAGTAGCACAGGAAAGCACATCCTTACCTGTCTGGGCAGCTGAGTCGTCATATCCATCCTGAAGCCCACTCATTTCTCAGACAACCTAGTGTGTGAGTTTATAAGTCCCCTTTTAGTTTAAGTCTTTCTGCTGTAAGACATAGCCTCACAACTTCATGCTATAAAACAATTACAGCAATATTTTTTATTTTTATTTATTTATTTATTTATTTTAGATGAGGTCTCACTCTGTTGCCCAGTCTGGAGTGCAGTGGCGCAATCTTGGCTCACTGCAACCTCCGCCTCCCAGGCTCAAGGGATTCTTGTGCCTCAGCCTCCCGAGTAGCTGGGCCCAGCTAATCTTTGTATTTTTAGTAGATGGGGTTTCCCCATGTTGGCCAGTCTGGTCTCAAACTCCTGGGCTGAAGTGATGTGCCTGCCTCAGCCTCCCAAATATTGGGATTACAGGCGTGAGCCATCGCACCCATCCAACCATGTTTATTTTGCCATGAATCTGTAATTTGGGCAGAGCTTGTCAGGCCCAGCTTGTCTCTGTTTTGTCAGCTTCAGCTGGAGCTCCTGAAAAGTGAAGGGCTGGGACCACTTAGAGCCCATTCACTCCACAGGCCAGGTGTCCTGGACCTTCGCTGAAACACCTGCAGCAATCTCTGCCTACAACTGGGGCTGCCTTACTGCAGATGACTGGGATCCAAGGGACAGAGGAAGGGAGGGAAAGCAAACAAGCAAGAGAGTGCTTGCACAAACCAGGTGGAAGCCATATTGCTCCTGTGACCTGACCTTGGGATGACCTTGGAGATGACCTGCATCTTCCCCTGAGTCCTGTGCACAGAGGCAGCTTCAAGTGGAGGAAAATAGACTGTCTTTCTTTTTTTTGTTTTTAGACAATCTTACTCTGTCGCCGAGGCTGGAGCGTCATGGCATAGTCTCAGCTCACTCTAGCCTTACCTCCTGGGCTCAAGCAATCCTCCAACCTCAGCCTTCTGAGTAACTGGGACCACAGGTGGGCACCACCACACCCAGCTAATTTTTATATTTTTTTAGAGACGGGGCCTCACCATGTTGCCCAGGCTTGTTTTGAACTCCTGGGCTCAAGCAGTCCACCTGCCCTGGCCTCCCAAAGTGCTGGGATTAAATATTGCTTGGCCGGGCGTGGTGGCTCACACCTGTAATCTCAGCACTTTGGGAGGCCGAGGTGGCAGGATTGCTTGCACTCAGGAGTTGGAAACCAACCTGGGCAACATAGGAAGATCCATCTCTACAAAATAAAATTTTAAAATGAAAAATCTGTATTACTTTTCTTACTATAACACAGGTTTGATAATACCTGCTTTTGATGGATTATTATAGAGATTAATGAGAAAATATAAGTGAAATATTTTGTAAGCTGTAAAGCTCTATACAAATGTAAATGATTGTTTAAATTCAGTATTTTAAAATTCAAAACCAAATTGATACAACTGGTCGTTTAAGTCCAGGAGGTAACTACTTCCCTCTTGCTTCTAATGCCTGACAATGAGGAATAGAACTGGGGTTGAGGCTGCTCTCCAGGGAAGGGGGCAGATGCATCAGAGAAGGTCATGTTTTATTTGTAAATTAGGCAGTGGGTCCTTTGAACTGGATATTTTATCCTTTTCGTCATTTTGTATGTCCAAAATATTTCATCATAAATTTAAATCAATCCCTTCCCTTGGTTTTCTATGAATACATGAGGCACTGGGCCAGGAGAAGTCAGATAGGGTCCCTTCCTATCAGTTGGGAAGTTTCTGTGGTGACTGCTCCATTGGATAAGATTTTAGCTGTGTTGATCAGCCCATCTACCCCTCCTGAATGTGAGGTGGTGCAGACAGGACCAGGTGCCGGGAGGTCAGAAGAAACAATGGACGGCCACTTGGGCGTGAGCGTCACACGGAGAGGGGGCTTGTCTCTGTTGCTGTGTCTCCAGCTCCTGGCGCACAGCCCACGTGTGCCTGCCGAATGCGGGCAGCCCTGGAGTGGGGTCTTTGCCTTCTCTTCCTGTCTGTTTCTCCTGTTCTTCTGGGCCCCTAGATGATCCCACATCTTCATGTCCTGGCAGTTGGGTGTGTCTAGGGACCGTGGGATAAGATTCTGCCAATGGACATGCATGGGAGGACCGTGTGCCACTTCTCATCACCCTGAGACCATCGTGTTCTTGTCCCCACTGTGGAGATGGAGGCACGAGAGCCGGGCAGCCTGACCTGTCAAGTGGCTGTGGCGGACGCTGTCCTGGAGAGCCATCCAGACTCCCAGCAGGCCTTGCGTTAGCACCAGGTAAACCTAGGGGTTGTTTGTACCTGAGAGTGACGTAGCTTGCCCTGACGGTTTCACGCTCCTGTCAAGAAGTGCGAGCTGCTGCATCCACACACAGCCGTTCTCGGGAGAAAAAGCATCACAGGCAAGGCAAAGGAGAGGGAGAGGAAGGTACATTTTAATAACAAATGGTCGAGGCTTTAAGTGAAATGGAAGATCTTTATGTGAAAAATGGTTGAGACCTGGTGATAATTTGAAGGTAAAATCCATGGTCCTTGTTTCTGTAACTGCAGCTGGAGGAAGCTGCATGTTTACTGGCCTTCCTAGTGAAGGTGTCTACAGACTAGGACTAAAGCTGTGGTTGCATAAAAGACATTGTCATAACTAAACTGTTTTTTAAATGTGTATCAGTGAGCACCCAATGTGGCTTCCAAGATAGTTAAGCGGGACACAGGGTAAGGTGTGGAGGCAAAAGTGCGTCTCGTCCAGACCCAGCGGTCGAGAGGGCTCTGTGGCCACCTCCACCAGCTTCTTAGCCACCAGCCATTTCAATCCAGGTGAGCACAGCACAGATGAGCAGGATTCCAAACCCCCTGCACCTCTGTCTGGAAATCTCTGGAACTGACTAGAAAGTGGTTCTGGAAACTTCTCTAGAGATTGTCTATCCAGGCCTAAGTGCTGCAAATGGTACTGGCAGAGCCCAGCTTGGAGATTCTCCTGAGGTTAGACCCACTGGCACTGCTGCACAGCGAACTACCCAATACTTGGCTCACAAGCAAGACACATTTGGTGCCCAGCTGCTGCGGGCCAGGGGTTTGGGGATGGCTTCGCTAAGTGGTTCTCCCTCGGGGATTCTTGCGAGGCTGCAGTCAAGAGGCTGGCTGTGGCTGCATTTGCCAAAGGCTCACCGGAGGCAGGTGGGCCCGCCTCAGGATGGCCCTGTTGTTGGGGGGTGGAGCTGGAGGCCTCAGCTCCGGGCCGCGTGGGGCCCTCTGTGCACTGCCTGAGGATCCTCCCTGTGGGGTGTTTGCCTTCTCCAGGGTGCATAACCCAAGAGAGGGAGCACACAGGAAGCTGAGTGCCTCGCATGAATATGTCTCCGAGGCCCACGCTGCCATGTCCAGGTTTCTTCTCCTCAGCAGAAAGGAGCAGCTAAATCCCACCTGTGCTCAGGGGAGAGGCACAGGCGCCCTTTTCTTTCTTTTTTTTTGAGATTGGTCTGGCCATGTTGTCCAGGCCAATCCTGAACTTCTGAACGCCTCCCATCTCAGCCTCCCACATAGCTGAGTCTACAGGTATAAGCCATGGCACCTGGCTTCAGGATCCATCTTTTGTTTCTTTCTTTGTTTTTGGCACTGAGTCTCACTGTGTTGCCAGGGCTGGAGTGCAGTGGCATGATCTTGGCTCACTGCACCCTCCACCTCCTAGGTTCAAGTGATTCTCCTGCCTCAGCCTCCTGAGTAGCTGGGATTACAGGTGCCCACACCAAGCCCGGCTAATTTTTGTATTTTTAGTAGAAACAGGGTTTCACCATGTCAGCCAGGCTGGTCTTGAACTTCTGACCTCAGGTGATCTGCCCACCTTGGCCACTCAAAGTGCTGGGATTACAGGCATGAGCCACTGTGCCCGGCCCAGGCTCCATCTTTTGAAGGGAGTGCCAGAGAAGCTGTGCACATACAGGCTGAGCATCCCTAATCCGAAAATCCCAAATCTGAAAAACTCCAAAATTCGAAACCTTTTGAGCACCAACATGATGCCGCAAGTGGAAAATCTCGTGTGTGCCCTCACGTGATGGGTCACGGTCAAAATGCAGACTTTGTTTTCTGCACAAAATTATGTTTAAGTATTGCATCAAGTTATTTTCAGCTATGTGTGTAAGGTGTATATGAAACATAAATGAATCTCGTGTTTAGATTTGGGTCCCACCCTCAATATAATCTCATTATTACAAATATTCCAAAATCCGAAAAAATCAAAATCTGAAACACTTCTAGTCCAAACTGTGTTGGATAAGAGATTATAACTACTATTTTAAATGCCATAAGATTTAATTAGCTAATATTTAGCAATAACTATAATGTGCCAAGTACTAAGTACATTTAAAAAAACAAATTGTCTAATCAAATGGTCGGTGTGATCATCTCTGAGTTACACACGAGCAGACAGATCTCAGAGGTGGCCTGACTTGCTCATACAGGCAGTACCTGAGATTTGAACCTTGGTCCTTTGATGCTGTAGTAACCATGTTGTTTATTTTCTGTATCTGATGCTCTGACGCCTGGGGCCTGTTGACCCTGGGAGGCTGCCCCTCCCATAAACAGCCAGTTCCTGGATAGTGAACACTTGCCCGCCCCACACAGGCTTGCCACATGCAAACCCTGCCGTGCAGAGCCCACACCCACCGCCGCCTCTGTGGGCTCACACCCCACGCCACTGTCACCCACACTTGTCACCCCAGGGCAGGCACCAGACGTGGGGCAGCCCCTGGCCCCAGAGGGCTGGAATTATTCACGCTGGGCAGTCCCGGGCCTTCTGACCCTGCCTTGGCCTCCCTTATTGTGGAAACCACAGTAGAGGCTCCTGCTCGGTTCCTCCACCCCCGAGCATCACGACCAACCCCGGCGCATCCCTGTGTGGCTCCTGCGGTGCGACCTGCCCTCCTCTCCGGATCTGTAACAAGCCATCTTTTCAATGGCAGCCGTCCATCTTTTCAATGGCAGCCGTCCTGGATCTGTTGTCCTCACCATGCTGAACCATAATCAAGCCTGTTGAAGACAGACAGATGCCTGACCTGGTCCACCCCGCCTCCCCAGCCCCGCCCCCCCGCCCCCCCAGCCCCGCCCCCCCGCCTCCCCATCCCCGCCCCCCCGCCACACTTGCTGCTCCGGTGTGTGCGCCGTGGTGAGGGCACAGGGAGGCCCCACCTGCGTAGATCTCACAACAGCACATGGAGAGCTCTGCGCCAGGCCTGGGGTGCTTCTGGATTCCTTGCAGCTGGTGATTATTTCAGGCTCACTGTTGCCTGTAGCCTTGGCTCTTCAATTAACTCCTTGTATCGGAAGAGATTTACTACTCTAACTAGATCTGTATCTCAATTTAATGAAAATGTTAAGGATACTTTGATGGTCTTGCGCCAGTGTAATTTTAAATGAAATGTCCTCGCTCTCTGGCAGCCTGCGCTGCTGGGATGTTTCACTCTCAGGAAGTGCTTAAGTGAAGTGCTCTTTGCAATACTGTCTTTACATTAGCTTGTTTTACAGCATTTTTTTCCCCCAGAGTAAACAAAATAAGTTTTATGGGTATCTTTGAGGCAAAGCCTCATCTGTGTTGCTAGAAATTAAACCCTGGCCATGGTAGGTTACAAAGCGGTGCCTCTCGGGAAATTCGACCCCGGCCACCGTAGATTACAAAGCGGTGCGTCTTGGGGGAGACACCAGGCCTGGGGCTTCTTTCTAAGCTTCAGTTTCCACGTTTGTAAAACGTGGGTAATAACGTTTCCCTCCTAGGCCTGCTCTACGCACGTAAGTTTAAAAGTCTGTATGGGGCCACGCACAGGCTCACACCTGTAAGAGATTGCCCAGAGGACCAAATAAAGAACTAAAAAACTAAGCTGGGCGCAGTGGCTCCCACCTGTAATCCCAGCACTTTGGGAAGCTGAGGCGGGCGATCACTTGAGGTCAGCAGTTCGAGACCAGCCTGGGCAACATGGTGAAACCCCATCTCTACTAAAAATATGAAAATTAGCTGGGCATGGTGGTGGGCGTCTGTAATCCCAGCTACTCGGGAGGCTGAGGCAGGAGAATCGCTTGAACCCAGGAGGTGGAGGTTGCTCCATTTCAAAAAAAAAAGTCTATATGGCATGTCGTGTCATACCTGACAAAATATGAATCCTCAGTAAAGAGGAGCTTTGATTTTCCACTGCTGTGCTTATATGTTCCAACACTTGATTATTCATAGATGACTTTGAGCAGAAGTGTAAATGTATCTTCCCAAAACACAGGACGCTCCGCGCTTTGGAGGAGGAACTCTCCTTGGCTGTCCTGGCAGCTTCCAGCTGTCCAAGGCGACGAGGAGCACTTGCAATTTGGCCTCCTGCTTCCCACACGTTGAAGGGCTGCCAAACACACGCTTAATTGTCTAACCTTTTTAAATGATTAAAATGATGATGATCATGCAGAAAAGAGTAGAATGTTAACAGCAGCATATTATCAATACTTGGTGTTTTCATACTGTTTATTATCACAGTTCTTTCAGCCTATGAACTTAGCAAAATGCCCTTTGAGTGCAGATGCTGAGTGTTAATAACACTGGTCTGAAACGACCGGGCTCATTCAGCGTTTGTATCACTAAAATGTAGCTCTCAAGAGTGGAGCCTGGCCAGGCCCATGCCTTCCACCTCGTGAGGCATCCTGCCCACTTGGCAGATGAAGTTGATGAGGTTAAGTGACTCACCAAAGTCATGCAGTTAGGAAGGGTCAGGGAAGGGCTGGAACCCAAGTCTCAAAATGCTTTACTACTAGGAGACGTCTTAAGCGTTAGGAAGTTGAAAGCATGCATGGATATCTGAATATTACTCAGTCTGCAATTGACAGTGTAAACAAGGTTTCATGGCAGAACAGCTCGGCGGTCTGCACCGGGTAGCTGTGAAGTCACAGCCATGTCGGCCCATGGATAGTGGACACTGTTCCGATTTTAGCAAGAAACTCCACAATCCTTAACCTTAAAGAGCTTTATGAGAAAAAGAAGAAAATGGAAATGCCTAGACTCATGAGGGGTGCTGCCTGCCTTCCTCCAAGGAAGGAGGAAGCCTCTGGGTCCCCATCCCTCCGGGCAGTCAGGCTCTGGCGCTTCTCTCTTGTCCCAGACACGCTGTCTTTCTTCTGTTCCAAGTGGGGCCTTCACCTGCCTTCACACTCACCCCGCGCCTCCTGGCCCTTGTTCTGCCAAGCTCCTCCCATGACTCAGCTCCTTCCTGCCCTCCACACTCGCATTATCGGTTCATTTCTGAGAACTGGGAGCCTGGGACACAGATCTTTGGGGAATCATTTCACACCTGGGGAAGGAGCCCCTGGCAGTGCTTTGGCCGTTGCGCCAGGCCTCGGAGCTGAGCGCCGGCCCCAGGGAGGCCTGGGTCTCACAGCAAGCCCCGCAGGAGCATCCCCGGCAGTGCAGCTGGCTGTTTACAGCTGCAGCTTGAGGCGAGGATGGACATTGTAGGCCACACAACATGTTGGCCTTATTGGGTGACTGCAGCTCACAGGGGAGGGCCCAGGTGCGGAGGCTGCCTGTCTCTGGAGTGCCCTGGGCCTTATGCGGCAAGGCGTGAGCAAGGGTGTGGGCCGTGGACCTCAGAGCAGGCAAGGGCCAGGCTCAGGGGAGTCTGAGGGGCATCTCAGCTGCACACCGAGGCCCCTCGGGACAGCTGCTGATGCATGGCCCGACCTCTCCTGGGGAAGTTCAACTCAAGGCGCAGAACGAGTCAGGTGGGGGCCGAGAGCCTGGGTGGGGGGTGTGGGCAGGGGGAGGCTTCCGGTGACCCTACGGGAAACCCGCAGAGGCTCTGGGGCAGGAGTCATGGCCATAGGGCAGGAGTCACTGTGAGGTGAGGACAGAACCATTCGGAGTCGCCCTCCACGGGCAGATGCGGTTCTACAGGGTGAGGCAGGACAAGGCATGCCCCAGCACTGACTTGAAACTGTCCTGAAGCCACTGGAGCTGGTGTCCCAGGCAGAGAGGTCACACAGGCAGAGCTCTGAGTGCCAGAGACGTGGGACTCATCAGGTAAAAGAAAGGAGAGTTTCAAAAATTTGGGATCGGCCAGAAAAGCACCTGAAGTAAGGCCTGATTGAGCTTGCCCCTGTGTCTTGAATACCACCTTCTGGAGTGCGGGAGAGGACGCGCAGGCCACAGTTGCAGGCTGGAGTGCAATGGTATGATCTCAGTTCACTGCAACCTCCGCCTCCCAGGCTCAAGCAATTCTTGTGCCTCAGCCTCCCAAGTAGCTGGGACTACAGGCATGTGCCACCATATCTGGTTAATTTTCATATTTTTAGTAGAGACAGGGTCTCACTATGTTGGCCAGGCAGGTCTTGAACTCTTGACCTCAAATGATCCACCCACCTCAGCCTCCCAAAATGCTGGGATTACAGGCATGAGCCACCGCGCCTGACCAGCAACTGAGAATTTTTGGCATGGATTCTGGCTAAGCTGCACAGAGGGTTTGCATTTTGGTGAGTGGAAAATCCTATCTACCCTCCTGTTAAATGCCATGGTCCCTGCTGTGATCTCTGGTACATTGTGTCTTCATATTCATCTCAAAGTATTTTCTGGTTTCTGTTTTTCTTAGACCAATTGGCTATTTAGGAGTGTGAAACTCACATATTTGTGAGTTTCCCAAATTGTCTCCACAAAGTCTCACTCTGTCGCCCAGACTGGAGTGCAGTGGCGCGATCATGGCTCACTGCAATCTTGAACTCCTGGGCTCAAGTGATCTTCCCATCTCAGCCTCCCAAGTAGCTGGGACTGTAGGCACGTGCCCCTACACCAACTAATTTATTAATTTTTTTTATATAGAGATGGGGTCTTGCTACGTAGCCCAGACAGGCATCGAGCTCCTGGCCTCAAGTGATCCTCCCAAGTCGGCCTTCCAAAGTGCTGGGATTACAGGTGTGAGTGCTGTGCCCGACTCTTGTCATCGATTTCTAATGTCACTCCCTCATGCTTGGGGCATGTGCTCTGAGTTACCTGCTCCTTTGCAGGTGTGCTGAAGCTTGCTTTCTGGCCTCGCACATGGCCTGTCCTGGAGAGTCACATGTGTTCTGTTGGTGCTGGCAGAGTGTCCACAGGTGTTATGTCTAGTTGGATTGTATTGTTATTTAAATGTTCTAATCTTTCTTTGTCTAGTTTCTATGCATTAAAATTGAGGTAGTGGGGCTGGCGCGGTGGCTTATTCCTGTAATCCCAGCACTTTGGGTGGGAGGATCACGAGGTCAAGAGATTGAGACCATCCTGGCCAACATGGTGAAACCCCGTCTCTACTAAAAATACAAAAACTAGCTGGGTGTGGTGGCGGGTGCCCGTAGTCCCAGCTACTCCGGAGGTTGAGACAGGAGAATTGTTTGAACCCAGGAGGCAGAGGTTGCAATGAGCTGAGATGGCACCACTGCACTCCAGCCTGGCAACAGAGCAAGACTCAGAAAAAAAAAAAAAAAAAAAAATTAAAGTAGTGAAGTCTCTAGTTACTACTTTGAATTGTCCATTCTCCCTTCATTTCTGTCCATTTTAATTATTTTGGACTTTAATGTTTGAGACTTTAATCTTGTGGAATAATTTTAATTTTTTTAATACTTTAACTTCCCCTGGAATATGATAATGAAGAGGAGAATATATTCAAATGCAGAACATCTTATTGTGGGCATTTTATTAATGAGGTTTCTTTTTCTAAAACATTACTATTAAAGTTATTATACCCACAGAAAGTGTATTAAACAGATATTTAAATTTTGAAGAGTCAGATCGAAGCACACGTCACAAGGAGGACCACCCAGCTTGAGACACTCCGTGGGCAGTAACTGGGAAGCTCTCGCGGTGGTCCTTCCTGCGCAGTAACTACCATCCCCGTGTTTCTTGACAATTGCGTTTATTGGAATGTCTTTTTGTATTTTATTTTCAGAGAATCTTTTTTTTTTTTCTTGAGACAGAGTCTCACTCTGCCGTCCAGGCTGGAGTGCAGTGGCATGATCTTGGCTCACTGCAACCTCCACCTCCTGGGTTCAAGTGATTCTCCTGCCTCAGCCTCCCAAGTAGCTGGGACTACAGGTGCCCACCACCACACCTGGCTAATTTTTGTGTTTTTAGTAGAGAGGGGGATTGCATCATGTTGCCCAGGCTGGTCTCAAACTCCCGTCCTCAAGTGATCTGCCTGCCTCGGTCTCCCAAAGGGCTGGGATTACAGAGGTGAGTCACTGTGCCCAGCCAATAGTCAGAGAATCTTAGTGTGACCACTTAATCTCATTGATAACTTCTGATGAGCTCTATCGGACAGGGTGGCTGGACGTAATTTGGTAGAGTAAATGGAGGAAGGAGAGAATGTTCAGCCTCAGGTGTACTGGGGCCACGGCGTTCATTTAATGAATGTTTTCTTTGGACTCACTTCAGAGCCTCTGGGGTCCAAATCTGCCTTGCTCGCTGGCGGTCCCAGGACGACGCCTGAAGGAGAGGTGGTGTGTCCTTTGGGGTTAGCAATGAAGAGAACCTACTGAAATTTAGGCATGTGTACCCTTCCCCTCAGCCGTGCCACGGTTTCATTTCCTCTGGGTCTATAGCCTGGAGTGGGATTGCTGGACCGTAGGGTAGTTCTACTTTTAATTTTCTGAGGAACCTCCATGCCGTTTTCCACACTGGCTGTACCAATTCACATTTCCACAGTGTACAAGGTTTGCTTTTCTCCTCATCCTCACCAACACCTGTTACCTCCTGTCTTTTGGATAGCAGCCATGCTAACAGGCGTGAGGAGCTGGTCAGCAGGGCTTGACGTGCATGTGCCTGATGCTGGGTGATGGTGAGTGCCGTTCCATGCAGCGATGGAGCTCTGCCCTTTCGAGTGTCCATCCTGCAGAAAGAGCTCCCACCTGTGTGCAAGAATGTTCTTGCAGCCTAAATTGAAATAGGAAGAGAAAAAAAAAGACGTCCGCCTAGGTGTGAAACAATGGGGAAATGGTAAAATAATAAATTCTGGAGCATTCATACAATAAGATTCTAAGCATTCAGTTAATGCAGTAAAATAAGTTAATTAATGTTAAATTTTTTTTTTTTTTTTTTTTTTGAGATGGAGTCTCGCTCTGTTGCCCAGGCTGGAGTGCAGTGGCCGGATCTCAGCTCACTGCAAGCTCCGCCTCCCGGGTTTACACCATTCTCCTGCCTCAGCCTCCCGAGTAGCTGGGACTACAGGCGCCCACCACCTCGCCTGGCTAGTTTTTTGCATTTTTTAGTAGAGACGGGGTTTCACTGTGTTAGCCAGGATGGTCTCGATCTCCTGACCTCGTGATCCGCCCGTCTCGGCCTCCCAAAGTGCTGGGATTACAGGCTTGAGCCACCGAATGTTAAAATTAATGCACTACATCTCTAGTTATGATATATTTTGGTTCCCAAAGAAAGTTTTGGGGGAAATGAGGAAAATGATCTTGTTCAAAAACAAAAAAATTGTAGATGGATAGTATGGCACACAGAATCATGGTTCCCTAAATACATCCATGTCCTAATCCTGTGAACATGTGGATGTTATCTTAAACAGCAAAAGGAACCTTGCAGATGTCATGAAGTCAAGGATTTTGCCAGGGGAGGTGATCCTGGGTTACGTGGT
>NC_045441.1:145462230-145578369 GCF_002776525.5 Piliocolobus tephrosceles
ACATGTCCACCCTGGGCTGAGTGTGGAAACAGACCACACTTATATATATATATATATATATATATATATATATTCATATATATGAACCGTGACCTTGTTCACATATATATTTACGTACACACATTTGTGTCTGGGTGTGGGTGCCTATTCTATTTGGGTTGCTATAACAAAATGCCTTAGCCTGGGTAATTTTTGGACAACAGAAATGTATTTCTCACAGCTCTGGAATCTGGGAAGTCCAAGATCAAGGTACCCCACATTCTGTGTCTGAGGACTCTGCTTCATGGATGGTGCCTTCTTGCTGTGTCTCCACATGGCAGACGGGACAAACAGGCTGCCTTGGGCACTGATTTCCTTCATGGGGGTGGAGCCTCATGCTTTAAGACTTCCTAATGGCCCCTCCTCTTAATATGATCACATCGGGGACTAAGTTTCTTTTTTTTTTTTGAGACGGAGTCTCGCTCTGTCGCCCAGGCTGGAGTGCAGTGGCCGGATCTCAGCTCACTGCAAGCTCCGCCTCCCGGGTTTACGCCATTCTCCTGCCTCAGCCTCCCAAGTAGCTGGGACTACAGGTGCCCGCCACCTCGCCCGGCTAGTTTTTTGTATTTTTTAGTAGAGACGGGGTTTCACTGTGTTAGCCAGGATGGTCTCGATCTCCTGACCTCGTGATCCGCCCGTCTCGGCCTCCCAAAGTGCTGGGATTACAGGCTTGAGCCACCGCGCCCGGCCATGGGACTAAGTTTCAAACTATGATTTTGGGGAGACACCAACATTCAGACAACAGTAGAGTGTTTGTATATCTTTCTAACCATCTATCTATCTACATTTAATTTACATGGCAGAATTTTTCAAACTGTGAGCTGAGACCCATTAGTAGGTTGTGAAACGTATTTAGTGCTTTGCATCTAGCATTAAAAAGAAGAGGAAGACAACGGCCGGGTGCAGTGGCTCATGCCTATAATCCCAGCACTTTGGGAGGCCAAGGCAGGAGGATCTCTTGAGCCCAGGAATCCGAGACCAGCCTGGGCAACATAATAAGACCCACCTATGCAAGAAGTAGGGGGGAAAAAAATAGCCAGGCTGCTGGCACACACCTGCAGTCCAGCCATTTGGGAGGCTGAGGTGGGAGAATTGCTTGAGCACAGGAGGTTGAGGCTGCAGTGAGCTGTGATCGCACCACGGCACTCCAGCCTGGGCAACAGAGTGAAACCCTGTCTCAAAAAAATAATAATAAAATAAAGAGATTTAAAAAAAACCCAAAACAGTGCATTCCACATGGTAACGACAAATATTAGGTGTTTTTTTTTTTTTTTTTTTTTGAGACGGAGTCTCGCTCTGTGGCCCAGGCTGGAGTGCAGTGGCGCGATCTCGGCTCACTGCAAGCTCCGCCTCCTGGGTTTACACCATTCTCCTGCCTCAGCCTCCTGAGTAGCTGGGACTACAGGTGCCCGCCACCTCACCCGGCTAGTTTTTTTGTATTTTTAGTAGAGATGGGGTTTCACCGTGGTCTCGATCTCCTGACCTTGTGATCTGCCCACCTCGGCCTCCCAAAGTGCTGGGATTACAGGCGTGAGCCACCGCGCCTGGCCAATGTTAGTTTTAAAAGTTGGGTTTTCCCAATTAAAAAGCAAGCAAAGGGTCTGAATTTTTCCAAATAGACATAAAAATGGCCAAGAGGTAATGAAAAGGTGCTCATGATCAGTAACCATCAAGGAAATGCAAAACAAAACCACGATGAAATATCACCTCACAGTATTAGCATGGCCATTATCCAAAAGACAAGTGTTGGTGAGGGTGTGGGCAAATAGAAACCTTTGCCCATCGTTGGAGGTATAACCATTTTGGCAAACGGTATGGAGTTTCCTCAAAAAACGAAAACTAGAACTACCACATGACTCAGCGATCCCTCTGCTGGTTATATCTCTACAGGAAATGAAATTGTTTCTTCTGGAGCTCCTCTCAGTTCATTGCAACATTATTCATAACAGCAAGATACAGAAAGAACTCCTGTCATTGGCTACATGTATGAACCTGGAGGACATGATGCCAAGTGAAATACGTGAGACACAGAGAGAAAGATACTGATGAGCTCACTTACACATAGAATCCAACAGTCAAATCCTATCTAGAAACAGAGAGTAGGGTGATGCTCCCTGGGGCTGGGGAAAATGGGGAGAGATATGTAAAAGGACACAAACTTGCAGTTATGTAGCATAAATATGCCCATAGATCTAATATTCACAGGAGGACTATTTATTATTATTATTACTTATTTTTATTTTTTGAGACAGAGTCTCACTCTGTCACCCAGGCTGGAGTACAGTGGCAGGATCTCAGCTCATTGCAACCTCTGCCTTGTGGACTCAAGCGAGTCTCTTGTCTCAGCCTCCCAAGTGGCTAGAAGTTTAAGAACTTTAAGTTGGGGACCACCTATACATAAACATGCCACCACGCCCAGCTAATTTTTGTATTTTTAGTAGAGAGGGGGTTTCCCCATGTTGGCAAGGCTGGTCTCAAACTCCTGACCTCAGGTGATCCACCTGCCTCGGCCTCCCAAAGTGCTGTGATTACAGGCGGTGCCAGGACTGTATTTCTTTTTTTCTTTTTTTTTTTTTTTGAGATGGAGTCTTGCTTTGTCACCCAGGCTGGAGTGCAATAACGTGATCTCGGCTCACTGCAACCTCTGCCTCCCAGGTTCAAGCGATTCTCCTGCCTCAGCCTCCAGAGTAGCTTGGACTACAGGTGCGCACCACCATGCCGGCCTAATTTTTATATTTTCGGTAGAGATAGGGTTTCACCATGTTAGCCAGACTGGTCTCGAACTTCTGACCTCAGGTGATCCACCTGCCTTGGCCTCCCAGAGTGCTGGGATTACCGACGTGAGCCACCGTGCTCAGCCGCAGGAGGACCGTAGATGATATCGTACTGTGTGTTGAAATTTTGCCAAGAGTAATTTTACCCTCACAAACAAACACAAAGAGGGTAGTCATTTCACAATGTGTCTGTGAAATCATGTTGCATACCTTGTATACAACCCAAAATCAATTTTTAGAAATTGGCTTCAATTGTGTATGAAATATATGTATATGCACATGTATATGAGAGATTATGTATACATATAACAAGACACATGTTTATGTATAGGTGGTCCCCAACTTAAAATGGCTCAACTCACAGTTTCCTGACTTTGTGATGGGTTTATTGTAGTATTAAATACATTTTCAACTTACAATATTTTCATCTTACGATGGGTTTATCAGGACAAATCCCCATGGTAAGTTTAGGAGCATATTTCTGCATACACAGGTATGTGTACATGATACATATTGATATGTATCGATGCTGTGTGTATATATTGATGCATATGTGTGCTGTGTATGTATGAGGCAAATCTGCGCATGTCTGTGTACATGGTAAATATTTACGTCCGTCTGTGCGTGTCATTGACATAGAACAGGTGGGGTGTAAACAGACGGGCTGGGCCTAGCTGCTCCTTTCCCGCTTCACTCACTCGAGTCTGGCACCAGATTGGCCGCTCCCAGGCCGCTCCGGGTGCCGGCCCCTGCACCCCACCCTGCACCACGCACCCTGCCCTGCACCCCACCCCGGCCCACGCCTCGCACTCCGCCTTCCCTGTATCCCGCCCCCTACCCAAAACCTCCCTCACCCCGCCCCGCCCCCCGCCGCGCCCTCCGCACGCACCAGGCCCCGCCCACTCCGCCGCGTGCCCAGGTCACTGCCCTCCTCCCCAGGCTCCAGCGCGCCTTGCGGGGCCGCGCACGCTGGCGGAGTCGCCGGGAAGAGCGCCGTGCCGTCGATGGCGGACGCGCGCACGTCTGCAGGGCCGCGCACGCAGTGACGGCTGACCGCCATCTTCCCTCCCGAGGCGGCAGTTCCAGGTGCAAGCGCCGGGTTTGCTGCCCGCTAGGCGCCCCTGCAGCGGCCGGAGCAGTGGCCGGCGTGGATGAGGGGCAGGCAAGGCAGGGCCGCCCCTCTAGTGTTGCCGCCCCTCCCGCCCCAGGGCAGGGCTGGGAGGGTACAGCCCGGGGGCGGGCTCGGGTCGCCTCCCGGCCGCCGCGTCCTCGCTGCCCTGGGCCGGGCGGGCGGGCGCCGAGAGCCTCCCAGTCCGCCCCGTGCCCCGCCCGCCCGGCTGCTTCCGCGGCGGCGGCGTCCGCACATGGGCTAGGCTGCCAGGATGTTCAGCTTCGAAGGCGACTTCAAGACGCGGCCCAAGGTGTCTCTTGGCGGCGCGAGCAGGAAGGTGAGGGCCGGGTTGGCGGGGCTCCCTCGGCTCGGGACCTGCGCGGCCGGGGCTCGGGGCTGGACTCGGGGCCTCCCTGGCCGGGACTCGGGGCTTCCTCGCCGGATCTCGGGTCAGCCCCAGCAGGGACTTGGGGTTGGACTCGGGGCCGAGACTTGGGGCCAGGACTCTGGCTGGGACTTAGGGCTGGACTCGGGGCCTCCCTGGCTGGAACTCGAGGCCGCGCCCGTGGGGGTCTTGCCTGTCCGCTGCGCTTCGGGACCCGGGCGCGCTGGCCGTGGCTCCGTTCCATGCAGGCGGCCGGTGAACCCTGGCACGCTTTGTGTCCCCCAAGGTGAACTTACCCTTTCTGGGTGTTTCCTTTCAGAAATGGGGCTTTCCATGCTCGCTCCCGCATGGCATCAGGGAGTGGTTGCTTTTCGAATGCCACCTGAAGGGCGTTTTCGGTTGTAGAAGGTGAACGGCACGCATTTGCTGATGTCGATAATCTCTGAAGTGGAGGCAGAACGCCTCATGGATAGCCACGTGTTTGAATCCAAGACCAGGGCAGTTATTCGCTACCAGCCTCCCGGAAACTGTGGAGAGACTCCGGACTTGTATCTGTTGTGATAGGCCATAAGTTGTTCGCATGGTCATTGTTTAGGATAAGGGTAGGCAAACCATGACGCCGCTGTTCTAGTCTAGAATCTCCCCTGTCTGTCCCTGAAGACGGACATCGGTTGGTTCACTGGAACCGCTAAGTCTTTTGAGTGCTGTGTGGTCTTCCTCCCGCCCCTCCCTTCCCACCCCTTCCCATCATTTCTGAAATGTTCTTTAAATTGCTCCACCTAGTTTTTCTTGTTTGTCAGTATATTCTGTACATCACAACCACCAGGTAGGCGCGTAACGCGGAGTGGATGCTGGCAGGCCAAGGAGGAACTGCTGTTAAGATTGTGCTGTGGTGCTGTGTTTGGTAGTTTCTGAGGGTAGAAGGGAACCTAGGTAAAGAGTTGGGAGAGAAGTGTGCTGATCTTTTTAAGCTTTGAGGTTTGTGTGATGGTGATTGCTTGCAAGTCGCTGTGCTACAGAACTAAGTACTGTGCGGTTACAGGGTGGGCGTGGTAGCACCTAGGGGCTTCCACGTTAATGAAAATTTCTTAAGAGATCAAAGGATTTCTCCAGTTAGAAGAGACTTCCGAGAATCTCTGGACCAAATCTCCTTGCTTTCAAGTTGGGAAGGTGAGCTGCAGAGCATTTGAACGAGTGCGCATTCGCACAGCAAGCTAGTGGCAGACCACCTGAGACTCCATGCCATTTTCACAGCGCCGCGCGGCCTCTGTTGCAGGCAGGAACACCCCACGGGCCATGGATGTTGGTCCCTATTCACCAAGGAGTGCATCTCTGCTCTGAGGGAGTGAGGTTTCTTATCTGTTGATCAGAATCTCGAAGGAAGATACCCTGAGCTGTGTGAAACAATCACCCCTTTAAAAACAGAACACTTTTTATTGGGGTATAACGTAAGATACAGTCAGGTTCACAAGCACTAAGGAGATCCTTGTGCAAGTGAAATTGAAGAGGAAGGGCGTGAGGGAAGCTGGGTAGGGAAGGGAAAGGCGTCTCAGCTGGAGGCTAGCTTTAGCCCCATCTCGCCAGGAGCTTGCCACAATTGGCCCTAATTGCGGCAGAAGGGTTGGTGGCTGCCCCCCCTCCAGGATGAGGGTGGGAGTGTGGCACTGCTGACCCTGAGCCGAGGGCCATTCTTCTGGGAGAGAGTGGCAGTAAAGAGTCCTTAGTAGGAACTGGCAGCAGCTGGGGCATGGGTGCCCTGGCCTGGTTAAGGAATCTGGGTGGGGACCCAGCTGTATGTACAGCTCGAAGGATTTTTGCATATGGACACTCTCCGGTAGATGGAATACCGCTCACGTCAAAGGAAGACCATTCCCAGCATTCCAGAGGCTCCCTTGCACTCTCACCCTTTAATTACAGTCATGTGTGACTTACAGAGGGGGACACTGTCACTAGGCCAATTGGTTGTTGTGGGACCATCAGAGTGCACTTAACACACACCTAGATGGTGTTGCCCGCTACACACCTAGCGGCTTGGTACAGCCAGTTGCTCCTGTGCTACACACCTGGACAGCGTGTTTCTGTACTGAATACTGTAGGCAACTCTTAATGCAATAGTGAATATTTGTGCATCCAAACATAGATACAGTAAAAACACAAATTATAATCTTATGGTACCACGGTGTGTATGTGGTCTGTTGACAGACCGAAAGGTCATTATGCCGGGCGTGTCTGTATTCCAGCCCCACAAAGGTGACTGTCCTCCTGACCTCCGTTACTGTAGTAGCGTTACCTGTTGAACTTCAGGGTCATGGAGCCACTCGCCACTTGTCCTTTGTGCCTGGCTTCTTTGGCTCGGCTTCTGTCTTAGAGGCGGATTCCATCTGCCTCGGTGCACGGCATTGCCCTTTGTGTGAACGCACCGTGGTTTATTCTATTTTCTTACAGGCATTTGGCGTGTGTGCCTTTTGGTGCACCCAATACTCTTATGCTGGGTCCTAGGTTAAATGTATGTTCAGCTGTTGTGCACACCACTGCCACAGTTTCCCCACGTCGCATGTCTACAGCATCTGAAGGTGTCCAGGTTTCCACATCTTTGCCAACATTTGATATTGCAAGCCCTTTTATTTTAGTGAGGATGTAGTTTCTTTGTGGTTTTAATTTTGTTTCCTGACAACTAATTACGTTGAGCACCTACATATGCTTATTTTCCTGAATTCTCTTTGACTGCTACATAAGTCCCTTCCCTTGTTGGAAAAGTGAGAAGTTATAGTTACTCTTTTCTCATGTCTTAAATTATTATTTGAAATCTTCCCTTTCTGGAGCTTAGTGGAAAATGGAGTAGTTAGTATCTTTCGAATAACCTTTTTCTTTTTTCAAGTTAAATACTTTTAGTACTTCTTATTTGTATAGATCTCTGTACAACAAGCCTGGCTTGAAGAAGTTTATAATCTTGCTGGGCAGATAAGACTTAAGCAATTAAAAATTAAATAACAATAGAGAGTAATCGCTACATTCTAAATTTCCCTTGATCCTGATTCAGAAAAAGTAAAGTTGTTTGGAGCTTAGTCCTGAAGGATGGGTGTAATTCGGATGGGTGGAAGACAAGAAGGCATTCCAGGTGTGTGGAGTAGGGGTGTGTGGAGTAGGTGTAGATTGGATTCCATTGATTCAAAGTCACTTTGGGGAGCTGCATATTGATTACACATGGACATGGAGATGGGACGATAGACACCAGGGACTACTAGAGGAGGAAAAAGAGGGACAGGGAAAGGCTGGGGAACTACCTGTTGGTTACTAGACTCACCCCCGGGTGATGGGGTCCTTGGTACCCCAAACCTCAGCGTCGTGCAGTATATTCTTGTAACAAACCTGCATAGGTACCCCCTGAATCTAAAATAAAAGTTGAATTTTTGTTTTGTTTTGTTTTGTTTTTTTTGAAACGGAGTTTCGCTCATGCTGGAGTGCAGTGTTGCCCAGGCTGGAGTGCAATGGCTGGATCTCAGCTCACTGCAAACCTCCGCCTCCTAGGTTCAAATGTTTCTCCTGCCCCAGCCTCCCGAGTAGCTGGGTTTACAGGCATGCGCCACCACGCCCGGCTAATTTTGTATTTTTAGTAGAGATGGGGTTTCTCCATGTTGGTCAAGCTGGCCCTGACCTCAGGTGATCCGCCTGCCTCGGCCTCCCAAAGTGCTGTGATTACAGGTGTGAGCCACCATGCTCAGCCTGAAATTTAATTTTTTAAGTCACACTGATTTCTACCTTTAAATATTTCTGACATCAGGATACACACTGATAGCATGATACAGTTTAATTGGTGGTATGTTTTTCTTGGTAGTGTATAGAAGAATATCTTGGGGTCATCTGATTTTAAGTACAGAAATGGACTAAAACTGGCTTAGTAGGCAAAACAAAAAGAAACAAAAACCAGTTTATGAAAGGATAGGTGTGTCTGACAGAATAGAAAGGTCTGAAACACCCAGATAGCAGGTATCACCACCACAGGCGTTGCTTGTCCTTCTCCGGGAGCTGGGTGCACTCCCTTCTTTGTCTCCTTCATTCCTGGCTCTGCAGACTGGCTTTCTCCATTTCACACACATGGTTTCCTAGCTTAAGCGTCAAGAAAGTTTGATCATAATTGCCAGTTTTCAGGAGAGGACAGTCTGATTGGCCTGGGTCATGTTTCCAGCTGAGAAGCGCAGTCTGAGGGGGTCTTGGAGGCTGGGTTCAAATGGAGCAGTCTAGGTGCACCTGTGAGCGGGGTAGATTCTTCAAGAGGCAGGGAGTGGTTGTTGACGGAATACCTGGGTTCCTGTGGGACAGACCCAGGAAGCAGTCTGGGCTAGAGATGCAGATTTGGGGTTATCAACAGACTGGTGGCTTAGAACACAGTTCCCTAAGAGGGCTTGGAGTTTGGGACAGGGTGGGACGCGTGAGGTACTGCAACATTGAATTCGTGTGGGGGTTGGGGGCAGGGCTTACAAAAGAGTCACACCTCCTAGAGTGGAGGACAGCGGCGTCCGGGGAGTGAATCTCAAGGAGGGAGGAGTGACAGGCAATGCCAAGTGCTGCACAGACACAGGGTCCACTGACTGCGGAGTTGGGAAGAATTGGGTGATTTGAGCATATTCTGTAGGGTAGTCAGAGTTGGAAGTCAAGAGCATAGCACATTGAAGAGCAGATGGAAAGTCAGAAACAGGGCCGACCACAGGCCGGATGCTGTGGCACATGCCTGTAATCCGCCACACCGAAGCCTGAGGCGGGAGGATCGCTGGCGTGCGGGAGTTCAAGGCTGCAGTGAGCTGTGATCATGCCATAGCACCCCAGCCTAGGCAACACAGCATGACCCCATCTCTTAAAAAATAAGGCAGGGGCGAGGCAACAGGGTAGACCTTTTTTGAAAAGAACCAGAAGATTGGATGATAAAGGGAAATTCGGGGTCTTGGGAAGAGTTTTGTTTGTTTTGGGGGACGGGGGAAACAAGTTTATAGACTGGGAAGTGGGGATGTTAAAAATGTAGGGAAGACAGAGTGGCATAACTTTCAGAGTCTTGGAGAATACCTGAGAGTGGGGAGAACTGAGTGTGAGCGGGCAATGGGAAGGATTTTGAGACTTAAAGAAGCTAGGGATGGATATGGATATAGAAAAGTTTGTAGACCAGAGGAATTGAAAATTTGTAACTTTTTGTAGATAGTTCTGACAATAGTGGGAGTAGAATTAAGATCACTTTAATGTTTGTCCAGTGCTTTTAAAAAAAAAAAATAGGTTATGTTTTAGAGCACTTTCAGGTTTACAGTCAAGCAGAGGGTAGGGTTCCCATATGCCTAGTTGCCCTCACCTCACTTTTCTCTATTACTAGCATCTGGCATTAATGTGGATCATTGGTTACAATGGAGAAACCAATGTTGATGTGTTATTATTAATTGAAGTCCATAGTGTACATTCACGTTCACACTGTGTGTTGTGCCTTGTGTAGGTTTTGACGAATATATGATGACATGTATCTACCCTTACAGCATTATGTAGAAAAGTGTCATTGCCCTAGAAATTCTCAGTGCTGGCCAAGTGTGGTGGCTCACACCTGTAATCCCAGCACTTTAGGAGGCCGAGGCAGGCAGTCAGGAGTTTGAGACCAGCCTGGCCAACATGGTGAAACCCTGTCTCTACTAAAAATACAAAAAATTAGTTGGGCATGGGAGGCTGAGGCAGGGGAATTGCTTGAGTCCCAGAGGTGGAGGTTGCAGTGAGCCTGGATTGTGCCACTGCATTCCAGCCTGCGTGACAGAGCATGACTCTGTCTCCAAAAAAAAAAAAAAAAAAAGAAGGAGGAGGCCTGGTACTTTGGAAGGCCAAGGAGGGTGGATCACCTGGAGTCAAGAGTTAGAGACTAGCCTGGCCAACATGGTGAAACTCTTGTCTCTACTAAAAATAGAAAAATTAGCTGGGCGTGGTGGCAGGTGCCTATAATCCCAGCTACTCAGGAGGCTGAGGCAGGAGAATTGCTTGAACCCGAGAGGCAGAGATTGCAGTGAGCTGAAATTGCGCCATTGCACTCCAGCCTAGGCGACAAGAGTGACACTGTTTTAAAAAAGAAAGAAATTCTCATGGCTGTCATATTCATCCGTCCCTCCCATCCCTGTAACCCTGGCAGCCACTGATCTTTTCACTGTTTCTACTCTAGCCTCTTCCACGATGTCATATAGTTGGAATCATACACTATATAATCTTTTCATATTGGTTTCTTTCACTGAGTAATATGCATTTAAGGCTCTTTTCATGGCTTGACAGCTCATTTCTTTTTACTTTATTTTTTATCAATTAATAGGCTTTTTTTTTTTAGAGTGGTTTAAGGTTTACAGAATAATTGATGGGAAACTATAGAGTCCTCAAAACCTCCTCTCAGCTGTACGCTGTTTCCTTTGTTATTTACATCTTGTATCTGTGTGGTACATATGTGACATTGGATAACTATTGAATTTTAATGAAGTCCAACTCGCCAGTGTTTTTTTCATGGATCTTGCTTCTGGCATTGTATCTAAAAAGTCATTATCAAAGCCAAGGTAACCTAAATTTTCTCATATATTCTAGTAGTTTTATAATTTTGTATTTTACATTTAGGTCTCTGATACATTTTGAGTTAATTTTTGTGGAGGGTATAAAATCTGTGTCTAGATTTTTATTTTTGAAGTTTTTCTGTTTGTGGATGTCCAGTTAGCACCATTTCTGAAAAGACATTCCCCAACTCCATTGAATGCCTGCCTTTGCTCCTTTGTCAAAGATCAGTTGGCTATATTTTTATGGATCTATTTCTCTTTTGTTTTTTTGAGACGGAGTCTCGCTGTGTCTCCCGAGCTGGAGTGCAGTGGCGCAATCTCGGCTCTCTGCAACCTCTGCCTCCTGGGTTCAAGGAATGCTCCCGCCTCAGCCTCCCGAGTAGCTAGGATTACAGGTGTGCACCATCACACCTGGCCACTTTTTGTAGTTTTAGTAGAGACGAGGTTTCACCATGTTGGTCAGGCTGGTCTCGAACTCCTGACCTCGTAATCTGCCCATTTCGGCGTCCCAAAGTGCTGGGATTACAGGCATGAGCCCCCGTGTCTGGCCTTTATGGGTCCATTTCTAAACTCTGTTATATGGCTTTATTCTCTCCTCCACTGATCTCTCTCTCTTTTGTCAATACCATACCATCTTGATTACTGCAGATTTATAGTAAAGTATAATACTTAGTGTATGTACTAACCTTCTTAAAATTTGAGACGGAATCTCCTGTTGTCCAGGCTGGAGTGCAGTGGTATGATCTTGGCTCACTGCAACCTCTGCTTTCTGGGTTCAAGTGATTCTTCTACCTCAGCATCCTGAGTAGCTGGGATTATGGGCATGTGCCACCATACCTGGCTAATTTTTGTATTTTTAGTAGAAACGAGATTTTACCATGTTGGCCAGGCTGGTCTTGAACTCCTGACCTGAAGTGATCTGCCTGCCTCAGCCTCCCAAAGTGCTGGGGTTACAGGCGTGAGCCACCGCGCCCGACCATAGGCAGCACTGAAGTCTGGTAGTGTGAGTCCTTCGACTTCCTTCTTCTTTAGTATTGTGTTGGCTCTTCTGGATCTTTTGCCTCTCCATAAGAGGCAGTTTGTTGATATTCACACACACACAAAAAAAACCTGTTGGAATTTTGATTCGGATTGCGTTGAATTGGTAGATGAAGTTGGGAAGAACTAAAATCTTGACAGTGTTGAGCCTTCCTATCCATGAATATGGAATATCTCTTAATTTGTTTAGTTCTTTTCTTTCTTTCATTGGTTATATAATTTTCCTTATATATACCTTATACATGTTTTGTTAGATTTATACCTAAGTGTTTATTTTTGGGAGGTGCTAATGTGAATGGTGTTGTTTCAGTTTCAAATTCCAGTTCATTGCTTATTGGTAGAGAAGCAGTTGACTTTCATGTGTATTAACCTTATGTCCTGAAATCTTGCTATAACCACTTCTTAGTTCCAGGAGGGGTTTTTTGGTTGATCTTTGGAATTTTCTGCACAGATAATCATTTCATTTGCAGCCAAAGACAGTTTTATTTCTTCCTTTCTGATCTGTATGCCTTTTTTTTTTCTTTTTTCTTTTCTAACACCATCAGAAAGCAATGCATTTTATTGTCTTACTGCATTAGGTAGGATTATAGTTGAAAAGGAGTGGTGAAAACTTGCCTTGTTCTCAATTTTAGTGGGGAAGCTTTGCGTTTCTCATCATTAAGTATGATATTTGGTGGATCTTTTGGTAGATATTCTTTATCATATTGGGGAAATTCCCCTCTATTCCTAGTTTGCAGAGTTTTTATCATGAATGAATGTTGGGTTTTGTCAGATGCTTTTTCTGTATCTGTTAATGTTACATGTGATTTTCCTTCTGCAGCCTGTGGGTATGATGGATCACATTAAGTCATTTTAGAATATTGAGCCTGTCTTGCATATCTGGGATAAATTCCATTTGATTGTGATGCATAATTCTTTGTATACATTGTTAGATTGAGCTTGTTGATATTTCCTTCAGGATTTTTGCATCTGTTTTGATAAGGGACATCAGTTTGTGGTGTTTCTGTGATGTCTTTGTCTGGTTTGGTATTAGGGTGTTACTGGCCTTATGGAATGAGGACACTCTAGGGTCTACCAAAACCAATTACTGTAGGGTTTTTTTTGTTTTGTTTTGTTTTGTGTTTTTTTGAGACAGTCTCCGTCTCCTAGGCTGGAGTGCCTGGAGTACAGTGGTGCAATCTCACTGCCACCTCCATCTTCCGAATTCAAGTGATTCTCCTGTCTCAGCCTCCTGAGTAGCTGGGATTACAGGCGCCACCACCTTGCCCAGCTAATTTATCTTGTATTTTTTAGTAGAGATGGGGTTTTGCCATGTTGGCCATGCTGGCCATGCTGGCCTTGAACTCCTGGCCTCAAGTAGTCTGCCTGCCTCAACTTCCCAAAGTGCTGGGATTACAGATGTGAGCCACCGTGCTTGACCTCATTTACTCTAGTTTTAACTCCTCCCCTTTGATAGGTCTAGATTGTTAAGATGATAAGAACTTGATTGCTTAGCTTTGTAAAACTGCCCTCTATTATATAATTGAAGGGATTACTTAGATTACCTAGGATATTTTAACTTAAAACATTTTATGCTGTTTTGTTTTAAAAAGCATGCATGTAATGCATGTGTTAGTATAATGCTCCATATACATTGCAGTGGAACATAAAAACTTTTTCTTACAGATCTGGCATCAAATAAAGTCAATATTTTCTAAGATCAAATTAGTTCCTTTTTTTTCTTTTTCTTTTTTTTTCCCCCGTTTAAGAGACAGGGCCTCACTGTGTCCCCCAGGCTGGAGTGCAGTAGCTATTCACAGGCATGATCGTAGTGCACAGCAGCCTCAAACTCCTAGTCTCCAGCAATTCTCCTGCCTCAGCCTCCTGAGGAGCTGGAACTCCAGGCTTGCCACTACCCAACCCCAGACTGGCTCTGAAAATGTTGATTGACTGTCAGGACTGGTATTTAGCAACACTATATTTGTTCCCTTGAATACAGTTACGCTGTATCCTTTACATATAGGAGCAGTAAACTGTAGTTCCCTGCTACAGATAAAGTCAAGAGTTCTCTTTTTTTGTTTTTTGAGGTAGAGTTTTGCTCTTGTCACCCAGGCTGGAGTGCAGTGGCGCAATCTCGGCTCACTGCAACCTCTGCCTCCCAGGTTCAAGCAATGCTCTTGCCTCTGCCTCCCGAGTAGCTGGGATCACAGGCACCCGCCACCGTGCCCGGCTAATTTTTGTATTTTTAGTAAAGACGGGGGTTTCACCGTGTTAACCAGTCTGGTCTCGAACTCCTGACCTCAAGTGATCCACCCACCTCAGCTTCCTAAAGTGCTGGGATTACAGGCGTGAGCCACTATGCCCGGCCAGGAAATGAGCCGATTTTTAAAAATAGAAACCAAGCAGAATGGAAGGAGTGAGACTTGAGACTAATTGTCTCATTTTCTTTGGACATTAAATCTGGGCGTATAGGAAGTGGGTGAAGTACTATACAAAATTTAAGGAGACACTGTCAGGTTCATGCACAGGCTGACTCTGCATGGCACATCCCTGAGAGTGAGTGCCTCCTTAAATTTGTGCCTTAGGCATCTGGCTTGCCTCATCATATCCCCTACTTGGCTTTGACCACTTGAATGTGTGCTGATTTTCTTGAGTTACAGTGTGAATTGCCAGCTAGGATCTTTAAAAGGTTAAAAAATAGATGGTCTCATAAGACCATAGAATAGCCTCAAAAAAAGTTCTTGCAAAAGCTGTAAGGAACTTCCCTCTGTGACTTTTCTTTAATTCTTCTATTATAGAATGTAGGCACCTAGGAATTTGGAAGTGGGGCATCTTATTCTTTGACTGTGACCTGTGTTGTATACTGCCTTTAAAGCACCTGCTTTCTGCATGCCTCTGTTCTCTACAGGCCTCCAAATGCCACCCTTTACCATTTGTCAGCATGAAGGAGAAGCCATGCTTTCCATATCCCATCACCTTTGGTGGTGGTCAAATTACAGGCAGTAGTGCCTGCTGCTGCTGAGAGCATACAGACACTGGGCATAACCCACCTAGGGTTGGTTATAACAGATTTATCAAGAGTCTAACAAGGCCGGGCCTGGTGGCTCACACCTGTAATCTGAGCACTTTGGGAGGTGGAGGTCAGGAGTTCCAGACCAGCCTGGCCAATGTGGTGAAACCCCATCTCTACTAAAAATACAAAAAATTAGCTGAGCGTGGTGGCACCCACCTGTAATCCCAGCTACTCGGGAGGCAGAGGCGGAAGAATCACTTGATCCCGGCAGGCAGAGGTTGCAGTGAGCCGAGATCATACCACTGCCCTCCAGCCTGGGTGACAGGCCAAGACTCTGTCTCAAAAAAAAAAAGTCTAACAAGATACATCCCCTCTGATCCAGCAGAACAAATTTCTACATTTAGAAATGTAAAAATTTATTCTAGTAAACTAATATGCTTAGGAGAAGACGCATGGGAAAGGTGATTTTATGGCATTACTTATAATACTGAAAAATACTGAAACAGCCTGCATGTCTAAATATGGGACATTTGTTAAATAACCATTAATATAACAATACAGTGAAATACTGTGCAGCCATTTAAAGTGGTCATGATGTATATTAATGTCTATCATTAATTTATTAGCATACTTATATTTATGAACATGAGTTTTTGTTAATGGAAATAAGTAGATTACAAAACAGTATTGCAGTCTGCTTTTTTTTTTTTTGAGATGGAGTCTCGCTCTGTCGCCCGGGCTGGAGTGCAGTGGCCGGATCTCAGCTCACTGCAAGCTCCGCCTCCTGGGTTCACGCCATTCTCCTGCCTCAGCCTCCCGAGTAGCTGGGACTACAGGCGCCCACCACCTCGCCTGGCTAGCTTTTTGTATTTTTTAGTAGAGATGGGGTTTCACTGTGTTAGCCAGGATGGTCTCGAACTCCTGACCTCGTGATCCGCCCGTCTCGGCCTCCCACAGTGCTGGGATTACAGGCTTGAGCCACCGCCCTGGCCTGCAGTCTGCATTTAAATTATGTTAATCTGAACAGTCAAGATAGCTACTTTCCCAGTTTCTTAATTTCCACTGAATGAAAGAAAGATACTCGTTGCTTATTGCTGTGTAATAGAGCTTAAAGCAATACATTTTTGTTACCTTGGTCAGTTCTATGAGGCAGGCATCTGGATCCACTTCGGGGCTGGCCCATTCACAAGCCTGGAAGTTAGTGCTGGCCGTTGGCAGGAGAGTCAGTTCTCGGCCGCTTGCGGGGCTCCTTAGGGATACCGTGTCCTCATGGCAGCTGGCTTCCCGCTAAGCTGCTGACCAGACAGAGCAGGGAGGAAGGGCAAAGCCTGTGGTGACTGACCGTCTCAAAGCCACGCACTGTGAATTTGGTCATAGTGAATTTGTCCAGCCCACTCTTGGGGTGAGGGGAATCGGGCTCCACCTCCTGAAGGGAAGCAATAGCAAAGCATTTGTGGAAATAATCCTAAAGCCTCCGTAGAAGGGAACTTCAGTTTTAGCTAAGTCGTAAATGTTAGCACTGCAAAACAAATATGCTGTGTTTTCTGTCTCAGCCTATTAGTTAAAAATTGTGATTTTCCTTCTTACCTCTTTCCTTCTATATCAGTAGTTATTGGCTACATAAATAACAACACAGTGAGTTAAAAAGCAAGCATTGTCAACATACATTTTGGTGAATGTGAGTTCACTCAGAGGAGATTGTGTAGCTCTTTGGAAATGTAACAAAGAAATTGGCAAACTAGGAGCAGCTTAAAAAACAAGCAAATAGAGAACTGACTTAAAATGCCATTTTTCTAGATGAGCCCTCCTGATCATGTGCTGTCTTTTCTTGTGAACTCTTACCTTCTCCCTTATGCTGCTTGGAAATGTTTAGGTTCCTGCATTACCCTGCCTGAAATACTATCTATTAAGCCTTTTAAGTATCTTCCTCAAAAAAGCCTAGTAGAACCATAAGGAGTCATTTGTTTGTAACAATGCAAATTCACTGATTTAGACCATTTAGCTTTTTAATCCATTTGCTCTTGGAGAGAAGAGGGGGCTATGCAGTTGGACCAAGGAGAGTCAATGATTTTGGAGTTAGTCAGTCCTTGGTTTGTCACCATGACAACCGTGGGGCAGGCGGTAGCCCTGTCATGACGGGGAGGAGAGGTGAGGGAAGTGAGAAGCAGTGGAGCATCACAGAAAAGTGGCTGTCATCTGAAAACGCTTCTGCACAGCCTTGTACCCAGAAGTTGGTTTACCTTCTGTTCTAGTACCATGTGTGTATCCTGTTTCCAGAACCCCAAGCAACCATCATTTTTTGTATGCTGGACTGGGTGGGATTCTTAGGACTATTTACATATTAACATTCCTGTCACCAGTTAGAGGGACAGCATGGGCAAAGGTGTCCAGCCATGGAGACGGGGTGTTCAGCTACAGGTTGTGGCCAGAATGGGGGTGGGCAAAGTAGAAGAGAAGGCTTGAAAGGAAGGTAGTCAGGGACAGAGCTGGGAGGAAGGTAATCAGGGACAGAGCTGGGGGGGCATTGTAGGCCACACTAAGGCATACTCAGGGAGGACTGGAAAACCGCTAAAGGGTTTTAAGCACATTAATGAGACTTAGGTTTTAGAGATGCGTGGGGGGCAGTTTGGGTGTTTGATTCTAGGGAGGCAAGGCCTGAAGCCAGGGAAATCAACGGAGAAGCACCCGCACTTGTGCCTGAAGAGCAATGAGGGCCTAAAACCTGCAGAGGGCATTTTCTTTTAAGGATGTTTGTTTCTCTCCTTATTTGTCACATTTAGATTTGCTGTGATACTCATTATTTGTTCTCCTGCAGGGCGCTTTTCTTGTATGTGCTCATTGATCTTGACTTCTGTTATGTGAGGCAGAGGTGTTAGAGTCCTGTGGAGGAAGAAATCAAGGCCCAGAGTGTCCAAATAATTTAGCAAAACCCACAACACTGCCTGTGGTTTATCCGGATACCGTAAGGCCTCTCCCTCGTGTCTGGGCAGGTTGTCTTGCCTGCACATCTTGCTTCTGTCTCCTGCTTTACTTGTGCATTCCTGTAACTGCTTGGAAAGTTGAGGACCACATCCTGCAGGCACTGAGAAGGTGGCTCCAACAGTCCTATATCTTTTGGAACTAATTTTTCTTACAATGCAGCTTTAACATTGTTTAATTTTTTGCCAGGCGTGGTGGCTCATGCCTGTAATCCTAGCACTTTGGGAGTCCGAGGGGGGTGGATTGCCTGAGGTCAGGAGTTTGAGACCGGCCTGGCCAACATGATGAAACCCCGTCTCTACTAAAAATACTAAAATTAGCCAGGCATGGTGGCGGGCGCCTGTAATCCCAGCTACTCGGGAGGCTGAGACAGGAGAATGGCTTGAACCCCAGAGGAGCGGAGGTCGCAGTGAGCAGAGGTCGTACCACTTCACTTCAGCCTGGGTGAAAGAGTGGGAAAGTTTTGTTCTCAAAAACAAAACAGAATTGTTTAATTTTTTAAATATTATTTTAGAGATGTGTTAGTAGACACTAGTTTGTTGGCAGTTAGCACAGTTCACATCACATCTTGCTACTGTGAAACCCCTTTACTGCAAAAGATGAAATCGTAGAAAGTGTAACCTTGAAAAAACAATAGTTAACTCTGGAACCAACTGTCTGTGACTTAGCTGTTCATCTTTTCTGGGCTTTTCTTTATTGGATCATGTAATGGGAAAGTCATAATTCTCTTTTTAATTTTTTTTTTTTAACAGAGTCAAAGTCTCACGATGTTGTCCAGGCTGGTCTTGAACTGAGCTCAGTTGATCCTCCCACCTTGGCTTCCCCAAGTGTTGGGATTACAGGCGTGAGCCACCATGCCCAGCCGGAAAATCATAATTCTTGATAATGAGAAAGCCAAACTAGATTATCACGAATCTTTCTTGCTCTAAGAATGATTACGTTTCTACTCTGCAGTCAGTGAGTGGCCTTTTTAAAAAGTTAACTTTCCTCCCGGCACTCTGGAAGGCTGAGGCAGGCAGATGCCTTGAGCCCAGGACTTCCAGATCAGCCTGGGCAACATGGTGAGATCCCGTCTATACCAAAAATACAAAAAAAAAAAAAAAAAAAAGTTGGGCATGGTGGTATGCACCTGTGGTTTCAGTTACTCGGGGGGGCTGAGGTGGGAGGATGGTTTGGCGGGGCGGGGCCAAGGTTGCGGTGAGCCAAGACCGCACCACTGCACTCCAGCTTGGGTGACAGAGCGAGGTCCTGTCTGGGAGAAAAAAGTTAACTTTTTCTGGCCGGTGGCTCAAGCCTGTAATCCCAGCACTTTGGGAGGCCGAGACGGGTGGATCACGAGGTCAGGAGATCGAGACCAGCCTGGCTAACACGGTGAAACCCCGTCTCTACTAAAAAAATACAAAAAACTAGCCGAGGTAGCGGGCGCCTGTAGTCCCGCTACTCGGGAGGCTGAGGCAGGAGAATGGCATAAACCCGGGAGGCGGAGCTTGCAGTGAGCTGAGATCCGGCCACTGCACTCCAGCCTGGGCGACAGAGCGAGACTCTGTCTCAAAAAAAAAAAAAAAAGTTTTTCTGTTTTAAAAAAATGATAGGCCAGGCACGGTGGCTCACACCTGTAATCCCAGCACTTTGGGAGGCCAGAGTGGGTGGATCACAAGGTCAGGAGTTCAGACCTGTCTGGCCAAGATGGTGAAACCCTGTCTCTACTAAAAATACAGAAATTAGCCAGGTGTAGTGGCAGGCGGCTGTAATCCTAGCTACTTGGGAGGCTGAGGCGGAGAATTGCTTGAACCCGGGAGGTGGAGGTTGCAGTGAGCCAGGATCACACCACTACATTCCAGTGTGGTGACAGATTGAGATTCTGTCTCAAAAAAATAAATAAATAAATAAATAAATAGACCTTCTAAACAGCATCCATGAAATCACCTCCCCGAACCCCCTAACTTCCCACTATTATTTTCTCAGTATCCTTCCAGAACAAGTCTAAACATAAACATGTCCTCCCCTCTCATTTGCAGTTAAAGTGAGAGATCATATTGCTTTTTCACCTCAACAAAATGTCTTTAGTGATTCCGTATCAGCATTTTTATATTTGTTATTCTTTGTGGTATATAATATTCCATAGCATAGTTTATATCATACTTAATATAACCACTTTCCTATCAATGGATACGTATAAATTGTCTTTAGAGTTTTGCTATTAAAATAGTGCCTTATTTATGACACAATTCTGAGGTAAGAAAAGAAAGTCTCTTGGTGTATATTGTGGTATTTAAATGATTGCATTTTGCATTGGATACTTCATTTTTTCTCTAGTCAAGTGAAGCAGGAGTGGAGAAGGAACAAAGAAATCTGTAACTGGTTGTAGTCAGTTAGACTTTATTTTTAGAAATGAGCTCTTATGATTATAAAATAATATTGATAATTGGAAATGTAGGATATACTGAAATGTATTTAACAATTACCTATTGGAACCCTACCCATCCCTTAGAAATGAAATGCTGTTAATGCATAGTCATTTTTTTTCCCCATCTTTGTGATGGTAAATGGTCAAATATTTTCCTAGCATTTTAAAAAATTTCTTTAGAATTTGCATCATTTTATGCATTCTGTTTTATAAATATGATTTCTAGTGGCTTATGATGATGCACCTTTAAGTATGTTTTGCATATGTGAAATTGGTGATTTTCATATTTTCATAGATGTTCTTATTTCATGTAGGTCTGCAAAAAAGAACCCCACCCCCCACACACACGGTAGCTTATGCATTATTCACAAATGTTAACTTTTAACATTTTCGTTTCCTCAAAGGCAGTATTCTTTGAAGTGGGTAAAATGGCTAGCATTGTGTTAGTGCCTGAGAGCCAGAAAATACTGAACTGAAACGGATGTGAAGCTGATAATACTGTGTAAATGGAGTAAATTGTTAATGGAAGATAAGCCAAATAGATGAAACAAAAACCTCACAGTGTTGTTTTTTTTTTTAAATCAAGATATTTACAGACATGCTAACAATCGTTCTATAAATGCTTAGTGATTAATTTAGGCATGTTGTCTTTTGGAAGTTACTTAAATTTACTTTGACATTCACTCTAGTTTTTTAACATAAAAATTTTAATGAAATCTGATTGAAACTATGTATGCTTTACTATTTCAAATAAAGAATAAACTTTGTTACCACTAAATTTATTTAGTGAAGAAAGCATTTTCCCCCCATTTAAAATCATTTAGTGAAGAAAGCATTTTCCCCACATTAAAAAAAAAAAAAAAAAAAAAATGAAAAGAAAAGAAAATCACCTTGGTAAATGGCGTTTGTAAAGTTTTGATCATATTTAATGTTCAGAGAAGATAAGGATAGTACCTAAAGCTGCACGGCACCCAGAGCAGTTGGCTGTGCTCACTGTGGATTTCACGTTGGTGGGTAGTTAACAGCAGGGAGCGTGCACGCTGTCAGGGCGATGGCCTCGGTTGTTTCAGAGACCCTTCGGGTGTTTGATGGACCTTGTCTGTAACAGCTACTGGGCATCCCTATGGGTTCTACATCTGCGTAATTTAAAAGATAAGAATGTTTTCAGCTATGAGTACAATAAATTGAAATAAAAAACTTGTTTATCAATAGGAAGTTTAGTCCTTTGTTAAAATCTAAATGTGCTTTCTCCTGATACCTTACTTGCCCCTTTCCTCCCAGCCACTTAGTGATGAACTTATTCCTCATTATATTGAGCTGTTTTTAGAACTTGTTCTCATATTACTTTGTTACTACTTTTAGAAAGTGAGAAAATATTATAAGTACATGGGTAATCATTCAGATGGGAATATGAAAGATCAAATAAAATACTAGAAGTTTTCTTGCCTTTCACCTCCACTCCTCACACCCCCAGTTCTTTTTTTTTTTTTTTTTTTGAAACAGAGTCCTGCTCTGTTGCCTGGGCTGGAGTGCAGTGGTATGATCTCGGCTCACTGCAACCTCTACCTCCCAGGTTGAAGCGATTCTTGTGCCTCAGCCTTTTGAGTAGCTGGGACTACAGGCACACGTCACCACCCCTGGCTAATTTGTGTATTTTTCATGGGGACGGGGTTTCACTACGTTGGCTGGGCTGGTTTCGAACTCCTAATCTCAAGTGATCCACTGCCCTGGCCTCCCAAACTGCTTGCATTATAGGCATGAGCCACTGTGTCCGGCCCCAATTCTTTAATCCTTATATTCACACTCTATTTTGGGATTTTTACACATCCTATCAGAGCTGTTCTCTACACATATAGTCATATAGGTGTGTAAATTGCCTTCTTTTTGAAAAAACACAAGCTAGAGCATATTGAACAGATTGTTGTACTTCTGTCCCCCTTAACAGTACATCTCGGAGACAGTTCCTGATCAGTAGATAGATCTGCCACGTTCCTTTAGAGAGCTATGTGATACTCCATGTAGTGAATGCCCTGTAATTTATTCAGCAGCCATAAAAATAAAGCCGACTCCAGTGGGTTATTAATGTGGTCCTTATGATATGTGAAGACAGCCCTGTTTATAGTCAGTGTCTTCAGTTATAAGACGGTCTTCATCATTCGACTTTTAAAAGCTCATGTCAGGCCCAGCTGGTAGGAGGAAAAAATAAAGGTGTAGGCATGATCCTAATTCACAATTATGAATATCAGCATGTGGCTCACACTAGTGTCAGCTTCTGAAAGTGAAATTTCAGCATGCTATTAAAAATAAACCTGCAACAATACATTAAAAAATATAGCATACAGAAATCCATGCTAGTGATACGGATGGTAATAGTCCATGCTATTGTATATAATCCTAAGCTGCAGCTACTGAATTCTTGAGAAATTTGAGTACATTAAGAATTAAAACTTTGTACACAGAAAAATATAACCAAGGTTAAAGACAGTGACAAAGGGAATATTTGTAGCATCATGAAAATGATTTTTTGTAAAACAATACGAAAAGATCAATGAAATGGAAAAATGGTTCAAACTGCATAGGGAAATAAAAATATCCTTTAAACATAAGAACTTTAGCCTTATTTAAAATACAATTAGTACTACAGTGAAATAAGGCTTTGTGCCTGTCTACTTGGCAAACATAAAAAGTTAGATGCCGCACTGTGCAGGTGAAGACAAGGGACAGCAGTCACTTTTCACACGTTGACATGATCTCCTTGGAGGACAATTTGGAAATATTTATTAAAATTCAGAATGCACATAGCCTTTGACCTGGCAGTTTTATTTCTGGAAATTTAACCTACAGACATTACTGACACATTTGCAAGGATATCTACTGCAGTTTTATTTAATTTAGCCAAAAACTGAAAACAACCTAAATGACCTTTAAGATATAACATGGTGGCTGGGTGTAGTGGCTCATGCCTGTAATTGTAGCACTTTGGGAGGCCGAGGTGGGTGGATCACCTGAGGTCAACAGTTTTGAGACCAGCCTGGCCAACGTGGTGAAACCTGGTCTGTACTTTAAAAAACAACACAAAAATTAGCCAGGCATGGTGTTGGAAGCCTGTAATCCCAGCTGCTTGGAGGCTGAGGCAGGAGAATTGCTTGAACCTGGGAGGCGGAGGTTGCAGTGAGCCGAGATCGTGCCACTGTACTCCAGCCTGGGCAACAGATATATATATGTGTGTGTGTGTGTGTATATATATATATATAGAGAGAGAGAGAGAGAGAGATAAACATGGTGAGACCTAATGTCTACCTCTTTTTTCCTTTTTTTTTTTTTGTAAAGAAAGTCTTGTTTCATGGCCCAGGCTGGTCTTGAACTCTTGGCTTCCAGTGATCCTCCTGCCTCGGCCTCCCAAAGTGCTGGGATTACAAGTGTGAAACACTGTGCCCGGCCCTGGAGTCAGCTTTAACTTGGTGGCTGTGAAGAAAATCAAAGGAAACACAAATATAATGAAGCTTTTTGAAAACCAGTTTTTCATGGACTGGCTGAGAGAGGGAAGCTAATCTATTACGTGCCAAATTCCAGTGTGAAACCATGCACTCATACTTTATTTTGAAACCATAAGCCATAGCACCCAAAACCTCTGTTCAGCTTTTGGGAACAAACAGGTTCAAAGTCGATGCACAGAGTGGCAGGACCGATGTGGAGCACACTGCATCCGTGCATTGTGTTTAATCACAAAGGCTAGAGCTGCTAATTGGCCAAATGGGAAGCTGCTGCCAAAGCTGTGATTAAAAGTGATGATTAGTCACAAAGCAAATAAAATAATGGACAAGATTCCTTTGTCTAATGATTTAGCTCATTGTCCATTTTCAGATAGGGACAGATACATTGAGCAGCTGTTACTTTCCTGGGGAAGACAAACTTGGTTCTGTTCGCTGGAGACCGATGAACGCACTGATACTCTGAACTCAGCTAATCCTTTGCTTTGTCAGGCATCAGCTGAATAGACAAGTCCATGGAGACATTTTTTTTCTAGCTCATAAATTAGAAGAAATGCTTTAAAATCTTTTGTTGATTTTATGACAAGTGATGACATAGACTCCAAGTGTGTTGAATGGGAAAAGCAGAGATGGTGTCTTGGGTTAATATGAGAATTTGGTCCATTGTGCTACATCAGCAGAAACTTTACCAGAACTGAAGTCTGCTCCCTTTTTGTATTGAAAACGCAGTCCTACTAGTCTCATATGCGGGGATATTAAGTCTGCTATCAATAGAGTGTGAAATCATCACTCTTGTGAAAGGCGGAGACTTAATTCTCTAGCCTTGTGAAGTTGTGGGCAGTAACTACCAGCACCCACTTCTCCCTCATCCTGAAAGCTTGTAGGTAGCAGAGTCTCTCCTTGACTGTTATCTCAAGAAGAATGTCAAATCTTTGTGGAGTGAAACTTTCACCATGGCATACACATCTTGATTGTGGAGGAAAGAATTGTGAAAAACTTGAAAAAAGTATTTTGAATATGGCATTTACAAAGTTAGGAGTATTTGACACAGCAGCATGTGGGAAAAAAGAAAAGAATAAAAAAAAACACACAGAGTTAGGCTTAAAGGTCTGCATGAGGGTTTTCCTAAACCAGTTGGTGAATGGATAAAGACAGTCTCCCCCACCCTGTTTTATTAACATGTGAATATTACCAAGTAAAAGGACACATTCGAAAGATCAGACTGTGGATGGTTTCTTGAAGCAAAAGTTTGTTGAAGCAAAATGGCGTTTTGGTTAGGAATTCCTTTTCAGAATCCAGTTCTATCAGAGAACATGATTAAATACCATTTGCAGCTGAGTGTGGTGATGCACGCCTATAATCCCAGCACTTTGGGAGGCCGAGATGGGTGGATCTCTTGAGGTCAGGAGTTTGAGACTAACCTGACCAACATGGTGAAACCTTGTCTCTACTAAAAACACAGAAACTTAGCCAAACATGATGGCACATGCCTGTAATCTTGCGGGTGGAGGTTGCAGTGAGCCAAGGTCGCCCCACTGCACTTCAGCCTGGGCCAGAGCGAGACTCTGTCTCCAAAATAATAAATAAATACCATTTGTCTGCCTGATCTAATTACAGACATGTAAATTAGAATTCTTTGGTTAATATCAAAATTAAAAAATAAAACTGTCTAATGGGGCCTAATCTTCCTCTTAAACTAAGCAGCATAGTGTCTCGTATTCTTTTATTGTGATTATAAACAATTTCTTTTACCTTGAGGAATCAAGTTTCACATAGGGCTTTTTATACAGACTTATTAGATTTTATGTAATTCCATGATTATTTCTTTCTTTCTTTTCTTTTCTTTTTTTTTTTTTTAAGAGATGGAGTCTTGTTCTATCACCCAGACTGGAGTACAGTGGCGTGATCTCAGCTCACTGCACCCTCTGCCTCCCAGGTTCAAGTGATTCTCCTGCCTCAGGCTTCCAAGTCACTGAGACTACAGGTGCACACCACCACGCCCAGCTAATTTTTGTATTTTTAGTAGAGACGGGGTTTCACCATGTTGGTCATACTGGTCTCAAACTCCTGACCTCAGGTGATCTGCCGGCCTTGGCCTCCCAAAGTACTGGGATTACATGCGTGAGCCACTGCAGCAGCCACTTTCAAATTTAACTTTAAAAATACAGTTTTCATTGTATTTAATTTGGGGGGGATGCCTTCTGTTTGTGAGCAGTGATGCTGTTTTTCTATTTAGTGATGAAAGATTTCCCCTTGAGATAAATCCATTTAGGTTAAAAAAGAGTCTTTTGGCAAGACTAACACAATAGTTGATTGTATCGTTTGTATGGACCAAGTAGTAGTTCATTATGCCCTTATATTTTATAACTGAGCCAGCTGATGTCTTAGTTGGTGGTGTCTGCAAGATTTCTCCGCTCTAAATTTTCTGTCTTTCCCATGGTAATTGATGTATATCTTGAGAGACACTTCGAGACTAGGCAAATCCTGTTTCCCCTCAAACTTTTGCCCACTAATTTTAGCATACATTAGTAGATCTTGTGTGCAGTGTTTATTACTATAGTGTTTGGTGATTCTGTTTTTCTCTTTCCTTCTACGTTTTTAAACTGGATTCTGTGAGGAAAAGAGTTTTCCCTTGTTTGTTTATTGATTTGGTTATTTATATAAGTATTGAGTCCATGGTGCGTGTATGTGCGTATAATCCTATGGATTAAAATCTAATGCTATCATTATTGCATAACCTTACTGTAATCGTGAGAGTATTGGAAAAACCCAAATTGAGGGACAGCATCCAGGACATGAAAGATGAAGATAAGAACTATATAGATTGGAGGAAGGTTAAGAGGAAATAGTACCTAAATATAATGTGGGGTCCTGGATAGGATTCTAGAACAGATAAACGGCATTAGTGGGAAAATTGGTGGATTTCTAATAATTAAGGTTGTAGATGAGTTAACGTTACTGTATCAGTGCTAATTTCCTGTTGATAATTGTATCCGCTTAATGTAGATGCGAGTAAGACATATGGAATAAGGGAACTTGTATCATTTTTGCAGTTTTTCTTTGTCTAAAATTAGTTTTTAAAAGTTTTAAAAATTAAAGAATATTAAGTAAACAATCATGAATCATTTTAGTTAAGTTTAAAACAATATTTTTTCTGCTGTTGGACATGCGATAAGGGTTTTTTATGTGAAATTTTCTATGATAGAAAATATCTGGAGGATTAATTTCTTTGACTTTACTTTTTTTTTTTTTTTTGAGACACGGTTTTGCTTCATGACTCCGGCAAGAGTACAGAGGCATGATCTTGGCTCACTGCAGCCACAGCCTCCCCAGTTCAAGTGATCTTTCTCCATCAACCCCCAAGTAGCTGGGACTACAGGCATGCATCACCTGCCCTGCTAATTTGTTTTGTATTTTTCGTGGAGATGGGGTTTCAACATGTGGCCCACGCTGGTCTCGTACTCCTGAGCTCAAGTGATCTGCCCATCTCGGCCTTCCAACATGCTGGGATTATAGGCATGAGCCACTGCACCAGGCCTGGCTTTACATTTTGACAGTTAGAAACTTGATTCTAGGCTGAACATGGTGGCTCATGTCAGTAATCCCAGCAGTTTGGGAGACTGAGGCAGGCATATCACTTGAGGCCAGGAGTTCGAGACCAACCTGGCCAATGTGGCAAAAACCCATCTCTACTAAAAATACAAGTTAGCCAGGTGTGGTGGTGTGCACCTGTAGTCCCAGTTACTCGGGAACCTGAGGCATGAGAATTGCTTGAACCCGGGAGGCAGACGTTGCAGTAAGCCAAAATTGCCACTGCACTCCAGCTTGGGTGACAGAGTAAGATTCTGTCTCAATTTTAAAAAAAGATAGAAACTTTGATTCTGAATATTGTTCACATATCAGTGTATAATTTTAAGTTGGCTTAACTACTCTCTGACACTGTTCTGATTAAATATACCTCTCAAGATACTTAATTTTTTTTTTTGTTTTTTTTGAGACAGTCTCACTCTGTCACCCAGGCTGGAGGGCAGTGGCGCAGTCTCGGCTCACTGCAAGCTCCGCTTCCCGGGTTCAAGCGATTCTTCTGCCTCAGCCTCTCGAGTAGCTGGGACTACAGGCACCCGCCACCACGCCCAGCTAATTTTTGTATTTTTAGTGGAGACGGGGTTTCACTATGTTGGCCAGGCTGGTCTCGAACTCCTGATCTCATGATCTGCCCGCCTCGGCCTCCCAGAGTGCTGGGATTACAGGCGTGAGTGCCCTGCTTAAATGTATTTTTTTCTAATGATTCATATATAGTGTCTCTGACCTTTAACTTTTTTTTTTTTTTTTGAGACAGGATCTTGCTTTGTCACTCAGACTGGAAGTGGCTCAATCCTGGCTCACTGCAGCCTTGACCTCCTGGGCCTAAGTGATTCTCCCACCTCAGCCCCCTGAGTGGCTGGGACTACAGGCACATGCTGCTGCACCCAACTATTTTTAAAAAGTTTTTGTAGAGGTTGGTCTCAAACTCCTGGGCTCAAGTAATTCTCTCGCCTTGGCTTCCCAAAGGTGCTGGGATTACAGGCATGAGCCACCTCGCCCAGCCTGGACCTTTAATTTTATTTTGGAAGAAATTTACAAAAATAAAATGTCCATACAGTAAAGACTAGAACAGTTTGAGGGGGAGAAAAGGGTTCTCTTTAAGTATTTTTCATTTATTTGAAGTTTTATTCTTCCACTTCCTTCTATAAACCAAGTGATTTTGTTCAAAACTTAGTTTTACTTATGAAAAAAAATTTTCATCAGAGAAATTGATTTCTTCGTTGAAATTTTTACTGAGGTAATTGTAGATTCATATGCAACTGTTAGAAATGATACCGAGAGGCCGGGCGCGGTGGCTCAAGCCTGTAATCCCAGCACTTTGGGAGGCCGAGACGGGTGGATCACGAGGTCAGGAGATCAAGACCATCCTGGCTAACACAGTGAAACCCCATCTCTACTAAAAAATATAAAAAACTAGCCGGGCGAGGTGGTGGGCGCCTGTAGTCCCAGCTACTTGGGAAGCTGAGGCAGGAGAATGGCGTAAACCCAGGAGGCGGAGCTTGCAGTGAGCTGAGATCTGGCCACTGCACTCCAGCCTGGGGGACAGAGCGAGACTCTGTCTCAAAAAAAAAAAAAAAGAAATGATACTGCACTCCAGCCTGGGCGACTGAGGGAGACTCCGTCTCAAAAAAAAAAAAAACGAAAGAAAAGAAATGATGCCCAGAGACCCTGTCCACATCACCCAGTTTCCTCTGGGGTGATATTTTACAAAGCTAGTAAGATGTTGCAGCCGGAACTCTGACATCGGTACAGAGCACCAGTCTTACTCCTATTTCCCCAGTTTTACCTGTATTCGTTTGTATATGTGAAGAAATCAGTTTTTATTCTTAGAAAACTACTGAAGTACTAACTTGTATTATATCTAGTGACTTCTGGGAAACCATTTAACTTCTTGTGCCTCAGATTTTCTCATCTGATAAGTCAAGACGACTTTTTTGCATGATCTTAGAATCTTTTTTTGGGTGAAAACTTTCTATAATTTTTGTATGGGAGTTTTAAAATTGAAATTATAACCTTCCTTACCTCCTTTTTTCTCTTGTTTGGGTGTAGGAGGAAAAGGCTTCTCTTTTACATCGTACTCAGGAAGAAAGAAGAAAGAGAGAGGTAAAAACAGTTTTGTAATACTCTGTAGATAAGCATTTTTTCTACAGCATTTAAACATGCCTTGATTTTACTGTATATATGTATATGTGTATGTATTTGTTATATATGACATAATGTGTGTGTGTGTGTGTGTGTGTAGCTTTAGAGACATTTTTTGATTTCACTGTAAGTTACTTATTCTGGAGCCGGTGTAGAAAACGATGGACTAAAAAGGCAGTTTCCAGACTGAAGAAGGAACATGGGCTTTTGGTTGACTTACATAATGATATGGTTTCCAGAGGATCTAGAAAGCCGTATTATAAACATAATGTTCTTTTTTTTTTTTTAAGAGATTGAGTCTTGTTCTGTGACCCAGGCTGGAGTGCAGTGGCAAGGTCGTCGCTCACTGTAGCCTTGACCTCCTGGGCTCAGGTGATGTTCCTGCCCTAGCCTCCTGTAGCTGGGACTACAGCTGCATGCCACCATGCCCAGCTGATTTTTACATTTTTTACATAGATGGGGTCTTGCTTTGTTGCCAAGGCTGATTTCAAACTTATGGCCTCATGCAGCTGCCTCCCTCATTTTCCCAAAGTGTTGGGATTATAGGCGTGAACTGCCTCATCTGGCTTATGATGTTGATGTTTCATGACACAAAAGGAGAAAGCTCACTGTTAAGACGTGTGTCTTAACTGTTTGTGAAGAAGTTGAAAGAAAGACACTAATGGCATTTTTATTGTTTATCCTACATTATATGTTGTGATCGTTTCTTTAAATAGCTTTATTTTGTTGATTAATCTGCAATTGTACTCTCTTATGGCCTGCTTTTTTAGATAGAGTTTTTTGTTTTGTCATTTTAACAGTTCATTTAGGCCTCTAACAAATATGTTTTGAGAACTTATTATGTATGTACTAGGTACTGCTCTGCTTGCTGAGTATACAGATGGTGAATAAGACGGACAAGGTTCCTGCCCAGTGGTAGAACAGAGCCGTGAACCAGGATACTGAGGTGGTGACAAGACCTATGAGGGCAACAGAGTAATGTGATTACAACTGGAAGGGCCTATATTAGACATGGTGTTTAGGGGAAGGGCTCTCTGAGATGCTTAGAGTGAAAAGAGTTTTAGTCAGGATTTTCCAACCTTGGCACTGACATTTTTGAACAAATAATTTTTTGTTGGGGGGGAACTGCTCTGTACTCTGTACATTGGAGGATGTTTAGCAACATCCATGGCCTCTCCCCACTAAATGCCAGTAGCACTCCGTTCCCTCAGTTGTGACAACCAAAAATGTCACCAGAAATTACCAGATGTCCCCGGGAGGGCACTGCTCAACCAAGAAAGATATTTGTTGGGTGGTGTTTTTAATCTTGTTTTATGGAAAATTCTGGGCTATTATCTCTTCCGTTAGTGCTTTTGCTTCATTCTCCTCCTTCTCTCCTACTTGGACTCAAACTGTAAATGTATTTGACCTTTGCATTGTGTCCCATATATCCCTCATGTGCTTTTCTGGGACTACAGGTGCCCGCCACTGCACCCAGCTGTTTTTTTGTATTTTTAGTAGAGGAGGGGTTTTGCCATGTTGGGCAGGCTGGTCTTGAACTCCTAACCTCAAGTGATCCGCCTGTCTCAGCCTGCCAAAGTGCTGGGATCACAAGCGTGAGCCACCGCGCCTGGCCTAATTGTTGACTACATCCATTGACTTCTTAATCTCAGCTTTTGTTATTTCAGTTCTAGAACTTTTTTTCATTCTTTTATATAGTCTTTAGTTCTCTTTTAATTTCTTGAACATAATTATAGATTTTTTAGGACAATGTTTAAACTCCAGTAATTGGATCTTCTGTGGGGTTTGTTTCCACTGTTTTTCCTCTTGATTTTTAATATGATGGGGTTTCCTTTACAGGTGACTAGCTGCTTTGCTTTTGATGCTTTTAGAATTCAGTCTTTATCTTTCTCTTTAGATAGTCTGATTATTTGCTTGGAGATGGTTGAGCCTGCTGTATGTGAGTGTCTAAATCTCTTGTGAGACAGGAAATTTTCATCTATTATTTCATTAAATAGGTTTCCTAATCCTTTCTTTGATTCTTTGACCTTGGTATTACCAATACTTTGAATATTTTATTGCTTTATGTTATCCCAAATATCATGAATGTTTTGCTCATTCTTTTTTCTGTATTTTTGTCTGGCCGGGTTATTTCAAAAGACTTGTCTTCAAGTTCTGAGATTCATTCTTTTGCCTGATCAGTCTGTCTTGAAGCTTTCAAATATATTTTGTATTTCTTTAAATGAATTCTTCACTTCCAGAATTTCTAGTTGATTCTTTTTAAAAATACCTGTCTCTTTGGTAAGTGCTCGCTTATATACCAAATTATTTTTCTGACTTTGTATTTTTCAGAATTCCCTTGTATCTCACTAAGCTTTAAAACCATTATTTTGAGGGTTGGGTGCGGTGGCTCACGCCTGTATTCTCAGCACTTTGGGAGGCTGAGGCAGGTGGATCACCTGAGGTCAGGAGTTCGAGACCAGCCTGACCAACATGAAGAAACCCCGTCTCTACTAAAAATACAAAATTAGCTGGGCGTGCTGGTGCATGCCTATAATCCCAGCTACTCGGGAGTCTGAGGCAGGAGAATCGCTTGAACTCGGGAGGCAGAGGTTGCGGTGAGCCGAGATCACGCCGTTGCACTCCAGCCTAGAGTGAAACTCTGTCAAAAAAAAAAAAATTCAATAGTTTGAATTATTTGAGATTTTCAAAATTTCTATTTGATTAAAATCTATTGCTAGAGAATTACTGTATTGCTTTGGAGATGTCATATTTCCTTGTTTTTTCATGTTTCCAGTGTCCTTACATTGACATGTGCATCTGGTGAAAGTCACTCTTTCCTGGTTTTTTTTTTTTTTTTTTTTTTTTTTTGAGACAAAGTTTGCTCTGTCACCTGGGCTGGAGTGCAGTGACGTGATCTCGGCTCACTGCAGCCTTCACCTCCCGGCTTCAAGTGATTCTCCTGCCTCAGCCTCCCAAGTAGCTGGGATTACAGGCGTGCACCACCATGCTCAGCTAATTTTTTGTATTTTTAGTAGAGATGGAATTTCACCATGTTGGCCAGGCTAGTCTGGAATTCCTGACCTCAAGTGATCTGCCCGCCTCGGCCTCCCAAACTGCTGGGTTTATAGGTGTGAGCCACTATGTCCGGCCTCACAGGATTTTTTTATAACCATTTCAAGCCCAGAAAGTACATCTATATGACTTGATGGTGTTCTTGAATCCCACAGTGTGTGTGTTAGTCTCAGCTTTGTAGATGGCATTCATAGAAGACATGGAACAGTGTAGTATGGTGAGATGGAGTACGGGCTTTATTATCTTACCTGAGTTTGAATTCTGGCTTACATCTTTGGGTGTTGCTTAATCTTTATAGCAGTCTCAGTTTCTGCATCTTTAAACTGGAAGTGATGCTCACCTGTAAGATGACTCAGCATTTGGATATAAACTGCCTCTCTTTCTTTTGAGACGGAGTCTCGCTCTGTCACCCAGGCTGGAGTGCGGTGGTGTGATCTCGGCTCACTGCAACCTCCACCTCCTGGGTTCATGCCATTCTCCTGCCTCTGCCTACCGAGTAGCTGGGAATACAGGCGTCCGCCACCAAGCCTGGCTAATTTTTTGTATTTTTAGTAGAGGCGGGATTTCAGCGTGTTAACCAGGATGGTCTCAATCTCCTGACCTCGTGATCCTCCCACCTCGGCCTCCCAAAGTGCTGGGATTACAGGCATGAGCCACCATGTCTGGCCTAAAGTGCCTCTCATAGGGCTGATACATAGTAGTAGGCTGTCCAACAGTGGTAGCACTGGTCATAACGATGAAGAACACATATTTTTGCCAGGTCGCTGAGCGTTTTAAAGATAGTCTCAAGTCAATGAAAGTTGGAATTTTCTCTTGAAACAAGAAAGTGACCTTTATTTTTATTTTTATTTTTTTTTGAGACGGAGTCTTGCTCTGCCACCCAGGCTGGCGTGCAGTGGCCAGATCTCAGCTCACTGCAAGCTCCGCCTCCCGAGTAGCTGGGACTATAGGCGCCCGCCATCACGCCCGGCTAATTTTTTGTATTGTTAAGTAGAGACAGGGTTTCACCGTATTAGCCAGGATGGTCTCGATCTCCTGACCTCGTAATCCGCCCGTCTCGGCCTCCCAAAGTGCTGGGATTACAGGCTTGAGCCACCGCGCCCGCCCGAAAGTGACCTTTAAAATAGATGCTGGTGTTGTCTGTTTGTATTCCTTTAATATTAAAAACTTTAAGAATTCCTGCTAACCGGGCACAGTGGCTCATGGCTGTAATCCCAGCACTTTGGAAGGCCGAGGCGGGAGGATCATGAGGTCAGGAGAACGAGACCATCCTGGCTAGCACGGTGAAACCCCGTCTCTACTAAAAATACAAAAAATTAGCCAGGTGTGGTGGCGGGCACCTGTAGTCCCAGCCACTCGGGAAGCTGAGGCAGGAGAATGGCATGAACCCGGGAGGCAGAACTTGCAGTGAGCCAAGATCACACCACCGCACTCCAGCCGGGGTGACAGAGCAAGACTCTGTCTCAAAGAAAAAAAAAGTCCTACTATGCTGGTGGGATTGTAAAATGGTGTTGGCATTTTGGAAAACAGTGTGGCAGTTCCTCAGTGATAACTCTACTTCTGAGTTTATGCTCAACAGAAATGAAAACCTGTATCCACAACAAAACTTCTCTGTGAATGTTCATAGCAGCCTTAATTCATAATAGACCAAAGTGGGAGCAGCCCACATGTCCATCAGTAGATGAATGGATGAATTCAGCATGGTCTGTCAATACAGTGGAACATTACTGTCAGCCTTAGAAAGGAATTAAGTTCTCACATACGCTGTAATATAGGTGGATCTTGAAAACATCATGCTAAGTGAAGAAAACCAGACACAGCATACTGTATGATTCCATTGTATCAACTGTCCAGAATAAGCAGATCCATAGGATAGAAGTAGATGAGTGATTGCCAGGGGCAAGGGAAGGGCCGGCAGGAAACTGGGGGTGACTGTGAATGGAGACGGGGCTTCTGGTTATGGGTGATGAAGGTATTCTAAAAATCAGTGGTGATGGTTATATGGCTGTTAATATATTAAATGCGTATTTAGTGGGTGTTACCGTTTAAAGAATGAATTTTATGGTATGTGAATTACATCGCCATTAAGTATTTTTAAAGTCTTTACTAGCAAAATGTCATTTTCACTCAATTCTGACCAGTTGCTCCCTCACTCTTCCTTTTATTGTTTAGGAAGAAAGGCGAAGGTTGAAAAATGCAATAATTATCCAGTCATTTATTCGAGGCTATAGAGACAGAAAACAGCAAGTAAGTTTGTTTGTTTTAAAATGAGAAGAATAGTAGGGTATGGGAGAGCTTATTTTAAATATGGTATCTTTGTACACCTTGTTAATGGAAGTCAATGTTGACAATAGTATTCTTCCCAATAAATAATTTTATTTGTTCTGATTATTTTAAAGATTTATAGATAGGTGAGTTTTTAGGTAATTTTTAAATAATAAAATGCAAACATGGGCCTAACCACAGTTGAAAATCAAAATAGAGGAAAGTCGTGGGAGATTCTTTTTTTTTTTTTTTTAAGTTGAGACTGAGTCTCACTGTGTTGCCCAGGCCGGACTCCAGTGGCATGATCTTGGCTCGCTGCAACCTCTACCTCCTGGATTCAAGCAATTCTACTGCCTCAGCCTCCTGAGTAGCTAGGATTACAGGCGCATGCCACCACGCCCAGCTGATTTTTGTATTTTTAGTAGACTTGGGGTATCACCATGTTGGTCAGGCTGGTCTCGAACTCCTGACCTCAAATGATTTGCCTGCCTTGGCCTCCCAAAGTGCTGGGATTACAAGCATAAGCCACTGCGCCTGGCTTGTTTTTGTTTTGTTGTTTTTTTTGGTTTGTTTTTGGTTTTTGAGAGTGTCTTGCTCTGTCACCCAAGCTGGAGTGCAGTTGCACAATCTTGGCTCACTGCAAGCTCTGCCCCCAGGTTCAAGCGATTCTCCTGCCCCAGCCTCCTGAGTAGCAGGGACTACAGGTGCATACCACCACAGCTGACTAACTGTTTTTGTATTTTTAGTAGAGGTGAGGTTTCACCATGTTGGCAGGCTGGTCTCAAACTCCCGACCTCAGGTGATCCACCCACCTTGACCTCCCAAAGTGCTGGGATTATAGACGTGAGCCACCGTGCCCAGCCTAGCTTTTGTATTTTTAGTAGAGACGGGGTTTCACCATGTTGCCAGGCTGATCTTGAACTCCTGACCTCAGGTGATCCACCTGCCTTGGCCTCCTGAAGTGCTGGCATTAAAGGCTTGAGCCACCATGCCTGGCTTTTCTCTTCTTCTTCTTTTTTTTAACCTTTTTTTTTCCCCTATAACTCAACTGTGAGCAAGGACCAATAATGGCGTTTTCGTTGTCAGTTTCCACCATTCCTGTAAACACAGCAACGTGTATTTACATCATAAGAATTGTGTGTCCAAATGCTGTATTTATGGGTCATTTTGTTTTGTTTTTCTTCCAGTATTCCATCCAAAGAAGTGCATTTGATCGCTGTGCCACCTTGTCACAGTCCGGGGGCGCTTTTCCCATTGCTAATGGCCCCAACCTTACCCTTTTGGTAAGGCAGCTTCTGTTTTTTTACAAACAAAATGAAGACTCAAAACGTTTGGTGAGTGTTAACTACATTTTCACTTGTCCTCGTTTACACGTGTTCTACCTTTTTGTTTAAAGTGGAAATGGCATCTCATCAGAAATTTAAACAGCTCTCCACTGCGTCCAGGCTTTGCGAACTTCGCAGCTAGCTGTGAGAGATTACCTTTGTGGTGATGTGTTTTACCTCTTAAAATTTGATACACATAAAAATGTGTGTCCAAAAATAGGCTTTTTCGTATTTTTTTACAGTGGAAAACCTTAAGCATTTAAAAAGTAGAATATTTTGCCCACCTATCATGTACCCTGACACAGCCTTAGCAGTTGCCAGCACACCTAGGTCAGTGGGAAGTGCACTCTGAATACCACATCATGATTACCTGCAAACTCTAAAATGCAGGGTCTCAGTGTTTACATATTATTATTATTATATTAGAGATGGGGTCTTACTCTGTTGCCTTGAATTCCCAGGCTTAAGCAGTCCTCCCACCTCAGCCTCTCAGGTAGCTGGGACTACAGGTGTGTGTACATCTTGTTAATGTTAAGGCTAATTTTTTTATTTTTTTGTAGAGATGAGGTCTTGCTATGTTGTCCAGGCTGTTCGCAAACTCCTAGCCTCAAGTGATTTTCCCTCCCTGGCTTCTCAAAGTGCTGGAATTATAGGCGTGAGCCACTGTACATGATTTAGGGTCTCTTTTTTAGGGGGGCGTTGGGGGAATAGAGCCTTGCTCTGTCATCTAGGCTGGAGTGCAGTGGTGCATTCTTGGTCCACTGCAACCTTCGCTTCTCGAGCCCAAGCAATTCTCATGTCTCAGCCACCTAAGTGGCTGGAATTACGGGCATGTTACCAACATGCCTGGCTAATTTTTCTGTTTTTAGTGGAGACGGGGTTTCACCATGTTGGCCAGACTAGCCTGCAACTCCTGGCCTTAAGTGATGCTCCCACCTCAGCCTCCCAAAGTGCTAGGATTGTAAGCATAAGGCACCATGCCCAGCCTTAGGGTCTCATTTAAAAAAAAAAGAAATCCCAAATATAATTGTAGTTCTCTAAAATTTTGTAGGCTTTTGATCTTAGTGCTGAGGAGCTGTGTATTAATGGTGGAAAATACATCTAGATGCATAGAAGAATATTTTTAAAAAATGGAACTTGTTACTGTCCATTTTCTCAGGGAATATTAAGAGATTTGTATATAATTGTTGGGTTATATATATGTTTTATAGAATTTTATTTATATATATATGTATATATATATTTTTTTTCTTTCTTTTTTCGAGACAGAGTCTTGCTTTATCACCCAGGCTGGAGTGCAGTGGCGTGATCTTGGCTCACTGTAACCTCCACCTCCCAGGTTCAAGCGATTCTCCTGCTTCATCCTCCCAAGTAGCTGGAATTACAGACGTGTACCACCACGCCCAGCTAATTTTTGTATTTTTAGTAGAGATGCGGTGTCGCCATGTTGGGCGGGCTGGTCTCGAATTCCTGGCCTCAGGTGATCCACCTGCCTCGGCCTCCCATAGTGCTGGGATTGCAGGCGTCAGCACCGCGCCTGGCCTAGGGTTAAATATGCTATTTATCTTTTTTTTTTTTTTTTTTCCTTTTCGAGATGGAGTCTCACTCACTCTGTTGCCCAGGCTGGAGTGTAGTGGTGTGACCTCAGCTCACTGCAACCTCGTCTGCTGGGTTCAAGCGATTCTCCTACGTGAGCCCCCTGAGTAGCTGGGATTGCAAGCTTGTGCCACCACCCTCAGCTCATTATTTTGTATTTTTAGTAGAGGCAGGTTTCACCATGTTGGCCAGGCTGGTCTTGAACTCCTGACCTCAAGTGATGCACCTGCCTCAATATCCCAAAGTACTGGGATTACAGGCATGAACCACCACACCCAGCCAGGTTAAATATATTATTTATTTTTAGATATTTGTGTTTGTGTTAAAAATTCCAAATTGCATGAAAAGGGGAGTATACAGTGAAAAATAAGTCTTCCTTGCTACAAACCATCCCTACTGAATGATCCTACATGAATTAATTACAGCACACAAAGGAATACATGATTACTCCACTGGTGTTTGGGCTTTAAAACCCAGCATTGCCTCTGGAGTTGAGCTAAGCTGGAACATGGGGAAAACTTTCTGTAAACCGAGAAAGTGCAGAGAAAGAACTGAGAGCCAGTCTAGAGAGGCACTGAAAGCCGTTGAATCTACCCATTCTAGACTTCAGTTAAGTGCAGGCTCTTTCCAGGCTTTCTGAAGTTGATGAAAAAAAGAATCAGAATAGTACAATGGCAGATAGTCGGGCTTGCTTTCTGGAACAGGCTCTCCTGGCCTCACATACTCTAATCTTGTAGATTGCAGGAGCACAGACAGGCAGGTGATGTGAGATGTTGATTGGTGTCTCTCCAGAGCACCTATTACCTTTAAGTGAGGTCCTCAATCTTGGTCATCAATCACGACATGGTTTATAAACATAGTGTAGCTACACAGTCTTGCTTCAGAAGCCATCTGTGAAAAGCCTGGAGGTAAATGAACATATTTGACTTTAGGCTTCGAGCAAATACCAAGCAAATTGCTCATGTGCAGATTCTGAAACCTTAAATAGAATTAAATGTCCTAAGACCCGTCCAGGAAAAGGATAAAAGAAAAGTGGTCTGGACACAGTGGCTCATGCCTGTATGACCAACACTTTGCGGGGCTGAGGTGGGAGGATCCCTCCAGGCCAGGAGTTTGAGACCAGCCTGGCCAAAACACCAGACTCCACCTATAAAACAAAGCAAAAAATAAATTAGCATGCTGCTGTAGTCCAGCTACTTAGGAGGCTGAGGCAGGAGGATCGTTTGAGCACAGGTATTCAAGGCTGCAGTGAGCTGTGATCCTGCCACTGCACTCCAGCCTGGGCAGTTGAATGTTGATTCAGTTCTCAAGCATAGATGCGATAGCAATAAATTAATCTTAACATAGGGGAGAATGTCTCCTGCCCCCATCCTCACATCGTTTGCTTTTTACTCTAGGAGTAAGCATACTGCCACTTTTGGTAGGTTTTCAAAGCTGTTCTATGCAAAAATCGACATATATGGCTATTTCTTCCTCAACTCCCCCTTTTTAAACATTTTTTATTATGGCTTTAAGTCAAATATGGTACTAAGATGATATTTTATGTACAGTTTAATTCTGGAATTAATAATTGCCTCACTTTTTAGTTGCTTAATTTTCTTTGAATCTTTTGATGAAGTCTTCTTCCAGCAGTCCTATTATATAATGTATAGTTATTTTACATCTCATTTGTTAACTGATAATAGAAATTTTAGAAAGAGCTACATGTCAGATAGTGAAGGAATTATTCATATCTTATTTGTTCCTGAGAAAATGTGGGCAAGGTAGCTCCGAACACCTCAAAAGAAAGCCTGTGTGTAGGCAAATTAGCTAATATTAGGAGTAGTTCAGAATTATTTCATCCCAGCTTAAGACATGCGCTAATTTATTATGCAGAGTGCTTTTGTGTTGGTAATTTCATTGTTAATAGCATTTTATGGCAAAGAAATGTTAATGTCAAAGAAGAAACTACTTAAAAATAATATGCAAAGAGAAGGCTATGTGGCATATTTATATCTAGCTACACTTAAGAGGCTATCTTTGCCGAGTGTGGTGGCTCACGTGTATAATCCCAGCGCTTTGGGAGGCTGAGATTGGCGGATCACTTGAGGCCAGGAGTTCGAGAATAGCCTGGCCCAGCATGGCGAAACCCCATCCCTACTAAAAGTAGAAAAATTAGCTGGGCGTGGTGGCAGGCACCCGTAATCTGAGCTACTTGGGAGGCTAAGGCATGAGACTCACTTGAACCTAGGAGAAGTTGCAGTGGGCCAAGATTGCATCACTGCTCTCTAGCCTGGGTGACAGAGTGAGACTCTGTCTCAAAAGAAAAAACAAAGGCTATCTTTTCATTCTAGATTATTCTAAATGGGCCTTGTGAAAGGAAAAAATAAAACACCAGTCTATTTCACAAAGGTATAGTAGGGAAAGTGGAGGAGATTCCTTGTTAAGTATTGCGTTTTCAAAGTCATAGAGCAGCTTCATACATATTGTCTAGTCAGGCCTCTTGATTAAAATCTGCATCTGCCTTTAATGAACTCACTGACTATCCTTTTATCTAGGACAATGGAGAGTTCTGGCCAGCCTGGTCAGTGGGGCCATAGGGTTGCCTTCCCTATCAAAAAAATGATGGAGTTAGAGAAGGGAAGTATCCAAAAGGAACAGATGCTAGAGACACACAGGCACACACATCTGCAGAGAAAAAAGGTGAAAAGAAACAGATATCCTATGTAACTTGGGATCAGTATCGTATTTCTCATATATTTTTTTTTTTTTTGAGACGGAGTCTTGCTCTGTCGCCCAGGCTGGAGTGCAGTGGCCGGATCTCAGCTCACTGCAAGCTTCGCCTCCTGGGTTTACGCCATTCTCCTGCCTCAGCCTCCCAAGTAGCTGGAACTACAGGCGCCCGCCACCTCGCCCGGCTAGTTTTTTGTATTTTTTAGTAGAGACAGGGTTTCACAGTGTTAGCCAGGCAGGTCTCGATCTCCTGACCTCGTGATCCGCCCGTCTCGGCCTCCCAAAGTGCTGGGATTACAGGCTTGAGCCACTGCGCCCGGCCTTATTTTTATTACAGATTCCTGATTTTTGCAAATGAACTATTTTTGTTTCAGATTGACATGAGCTTTAAGTGTACTTTGTTTTAGTTACTAATTTAGTAATTTAGTACTGATGTATTAAGATTGAAAATGCAAATACTTTTGTTTTTTTGGAGACAGGGTCTCTCTGTCGTCCAGGCAGTGTAGTGACTTGATGTTGGCTCACTGCAGCCTCCACCCACACCCCCCAGGTTCAAGTGATCCTCCCATCTCAGCCTCCCAAGTAGCTGGGGTTACAGGTGTATGCCGCCACGCTCAGCTAATTTTTGTATTTTTTGGTAGAGACAGGGTTTCACCATGTTGGCCAACCTCAATGAGCTGCCTGCCTCGGCCTCCCAGAGTTACAGATGTGAGCAACCGCGCCTGGCTGGAAAATGAACATGCCTCTAAATAAAACCTGACTTAGAATATTTACTTACCATCTTTTGATTAGGTTTGATTAAATGTGCATTGCCGCTTAAGGAAATTTGGGATATTATGTAAATTAGCAAAGAAATTTTCATTGAGAGTTATGTATTGTATTTTGCTGTTTCAGATATGGCTGTATCAGAACTTAATTAAACACAGCTCTCTGTTTGTCAAGCAGTTGGATGGATCTGAGAGACTTACATGCTTATTTCAAATAAAAAGATTGATGAGCCTCTGTTGCAGGTAAAATTCTATTGTAAGTCAGCAACGTATATAATGTATTGATCACCTTGTTTAGGGGAATACCTTTTGACTTTTATTTTCGGAGACAGTGACTTTTCCATACTTTTTTTTTTCTTCTTTTAATGAGATCATGGACTTTTTTTTTTTTTGAGACGGAGTCTCTCTGCCTCCCAGGCTGTAGTGCAGTGGTGCGATCTCGGCTCATTGCAAACTCCGCCTCCCGAGTTCACACCATTCTCCTGCCTCAGCCTCCCGAGCAGCTGGGATTACAGGTGCCCCCCACCATGCCCGGCTAATTTTTTGTGTTTTTGGTAGAGACGGGGTTTCACCGTGTTAGCCAGGATGGTCTCAATCTCCTGACCTCATGATCTGCCCGCCTCGGCCTCCCAAAGTGCTGGGATTACAGGTGTGAGCTACCGCGCCTGGCCATGGACTTCTATACATTACAATTTTTACTCTAGGTGATTCAGGCCGGCATGAGATATAAATGAAGACACATATATCAGTATCTTTCAGATGACTTTTTCTTTCAAAGATGCCCTGGAATTATCTTGTGAATGTTGGCCATCCTGGTTACTGGAGAATGGAAGGCCAGCCAAAAGAGGACTCCTGATGTGTGAGAATGATTCCATTCCATAGGGGTCTCCACCAAAATGCAGTTTGAAAGCCCCTTCTCTAGAATACACCTTTCATCAGGCTTTTTATTATTTATGTAGGAACTCAACATAAGCCACTGCCATGACTTTTCTTGCATTCAGTGCCCAAAAGAACACGTGTAAGTGATGTGAATTATATTGCCTGAATATAACACCTTTACCAGTTTTTAATAAATTGCTTATGTCTCAACAGTAGTAAAATTTTCACATGATTCTGAATCTTCAGTATAATTTCAGTTAATTTTCTGGACACTGCCTGTAATATTTGTTTAGGATTACTATCAGAACTAGTCTTTTTTAACTGATTTTTCCAAAATACTTATCTGGACCAAAGATAGGAATAAAGAACCTATTAGTAGAAGAGAGAACCAGGAGGATCCCAGATGCCAGTAATTCATATTTTTTCTAACTTATTTCTTTGATAAACTTTTAGTTTGAAAAACACATTGCATACATTCTTTCTGTAAAGCAGGAGTTTGCAAACTTTTTCTGTAAATGGCGAGATAGCAAGTATTTTCGGGTTTGTGGTCCACATATGGTCTCTATTACATATTTTTCTTGCCTTTTGCTTACAACTGTTTAAAAATAAAGGAATCATGCTTCACTCAACAACTGTACAAAAAACAGCCCTAGGGCTGGTTTGGCCTGTGGGTTGTAGTTTGTAAAACACCTGTAACGTAACTTTTGAATGTATTTGTATAAGCAAATAATCTAAATATAATTATTCTTTTCCCAACTTTTATTTTTAAAAATTTCTAATACAAGAAACTCCTGATGCCCAGGAGTTCAAGGCTGCAGTGAGCTGTGATTGTGCTACAGAACTCCCGTTTGGGCAGCAGAGCAATACCATGTTTCTTTTTTATTATTTATTTATTTATTTTTATTTTTGAGATAGAGTCTTGCTCTGTCACCCAGGGTGGAGTGCAGTGGTGCAATCTTGGCTCACTGCAACCTCTACCTCCTGGGTTCAAGCAGTTCTCCTACCCCGGCCTCTTGAGTAGCTGGGACCACAGGTATGTGCCACCACATCCAGCTAATTTTTGTATTTTTAGTAGAGACATGGTTTTGCCATGTTGGCCAGGCTGGTCTCGAACTCCTGACCTCAGTTCATCCACCTGCCTTGGCCTCCCAAAGTGCTGGGATTACAGGCGTGAGCCACTGTGCCCAGCCAGATCCATGTTTCTTTAACAGCAACGACAAAACACTCCTCCTCATCTTTCCTCTTTAATCTCATTAAAGTTTCATGTATTTTTAAAAATACAGTGTGTTTTAGTGGTCTGCTTATAGGTAGAGAGCGCCCTGTAAGGAGCCCGTTTTTCTTTTTTCTTTTTTTTGAGACGGTGTCTTGCTCTGTCACCCAGGCTGGAGTGCAGTGGCGCGATCTCGGCTCACTGCAAGCTCTGCCTTCCAGGTTCACGCCATTCTCCTGTCTCAGCCTCCTGGGTAGCTGGGACTACAGGCGCCCGCCACCTCGCCCGGCTAGTTTTTTGTATTTTTAGTAGAGATGGGGTTTCACCCTATTAGCCAGGATGGTCTCAATCTCCTGACCTTGTGATCTGCCTGCCTTGGCTTCCCAAAGTGCTGGGATTAGAGGCGTGAGCCACCGCGCCCGGCCAAGCAGCCCGTTTTGCTTGGCTTGGCCTCATTTGTATTTTGAGAGATCTTTGTTTTCTGTGAGGTCACAGAGGCTCACGTGCTCTCTCTGCCCCAGGCCTGGGGCTGTTTTCTCTAAGGAGCACTGATTCTTTTTGATGAGAAATGGAATTTTAACAAAATGTAAATGTTAGAAATTGTATTTCAAGTGTGTGTTAGTAAGTCGATAGTCTTATCTGCCATGTGCCAGAACATTGAATTTTTCTTTTTCTATAAATGTGGCCTTCCAGAACCACCTGTAACTCCTTTTATGACTAATCACATACATATTTTTTAATGCTGTTGAACATTTCCGAAGTCATGGAATCGCTGGGTCACATGGTAGTTACATATTTCACTTTAGAAGAAACTACCAAACTTAGAACAGCAGCATACGAGAGGCGCAGTTCCTCCGTATCCTGAACCCTTGGTATTGACATCTGTCAAAACCCAGCCGTTCTGATGGCTGTGTAGTTGTATTTTATTGTGATTGGAATTTGTATTTCCTGGATTACTAATGATGGTGGGTGTTTTTCAGGAGCATACTGGTCACTCACATGGCTATTCTTCAAGAGTCTGCTCAAATCTTTCACTTTTTTTAGTGGGTTGTCTCTTGACAATATGGATATCCTTTTCCCATCCAAGGCTGTCCCCAGAACCCTGGAGCTCCATCCTGTGGTGTCTCTCACTCGAGGCACCATCCCAGCACTTTTCCCTGTTGCATTATCGGGTTTCTCTCTCACATGGGATCATCAGCACACATGCTGCTGACTTTCCAGGTTGACAAGAGGCTCTCACTGCCCGCCCCCGCCCTTTGTGGCTATCCGCTTGTTACGTGTAGCCGCACTCCTCCTGCACTCCTACGCCCCTCGCGAGACACCAGTGTGGTGCTGAGGAGAAAGTTGTGAAAAGGGCAAAAGCAAAACAAGGTCTTGCTGGGTGTCCTGCCCGCTGGGTCATCACCCCCTGTCTGTCCTGGGCTTTGCGGCTCTATCAAGACAGAAGGCAGCCTGCAGTAAGTGGATGAGCCGCATAGACACACCCCACCCAGAGCCCTGCACGTTATTCGCCTCCTGGCAGGGCAGAATGCTTTTGTCACATAGAGAAGTCAGTTTCAGTGAGGCACCAAAACAGCCTCCTGGGTCCCTCATTAAAGGTGATGTGTGATCAGATGGATGCTGTTTTTTTAAAAAAAGGAAAAATAGCTATAAAATACATTGTGGAGACAACAGGAGAAATCTGAAAATAAGTTCAGTGTTAGACAAAGTTTTTGATAGAAAAAAGGATTAGAGTAGGGGAGAAAAAGGGAGGAATGGACTAGAGACAACCAAGAAGAAACTTTTGTGGGTGACAGATGTGTTCTGTGTCTTGATTGGTGTGACCGGTCCAGACTAATTGTACTGCCCTCTTTAAATGGATAACTAAGCCTTCCCTTCTGCCTGCAGTTCTTCTCATAGTAAGAAGGGAAGCCTTAGTCAAAATGGGAGTTGACTTAGGATCAGAAATATATCATTGTTCTATTTGGGGGATATTGCAGGCATGGAAAGTCTCAAAAGCATCTTTAAGGAGATGATATGCACTGTTAAAGAGATTCGTATCTCAGTTTAATTAAATGCAGCTTATTGGTACAATTCATGGATTATAATACTTACAGTGTTTTGTAATCTTTAATTTTTCGTGTTCATTTCTCCACTGTCCATTTTTCTTGTCTGTGAACTTAGTGCCAGACAAGTTAACGAGAATTCTTTTAAAAACTGTCTGAATGACCGAATGTTAGTTGGATATTTCCCTGTCTATCTGTAAGATGTCCCTTTTTTCAGAGATAATCTTGTACTGGAATAGTTTCTTAACCATTGTCACTGAGAGTAACTTGGGGAAACTAGTGACATTTTGCCATTCAGGCAGTATGTGAATACTTTCTTTCATTTTTACAGGTTGCTGCAAAACTGTAACGATGACAGTTTGAATGTTGCGCTTCCAATGAGAATGCTTGAAGTATTTTCGTCTGAGGATACTTACTTGCCTGTTTTACAAGATGCTAGCTATGTGGTGTCAGTGATTGAACAGATTTTGCACTACATGATTCACAATGGTAAGTGGCAGGCAGGGTGAGAGCTGTGGCTCAGCCTCACGATGGGGAGTAAGCAGAGGCCAGCCTGCTGCTGTGAGCCTGTGCACTCAGTCTCAGCGTCAGAGCGGCACTGCTGTCCCAGACGCCTTGTGCTCCATCCACAGGTGCCTACCAGAGTCCCAGGTTCCAGCATCTGTCCTTGGCTCCACCCACTCTGAAAATTCAGAAACATGCTACTCTCTTTGCCTTTTTCTTTTGCTTGGAAATGAACAAAACTGACGCATACTTTCATCAGTTGTCCCGTCATCCAAGATTTGTGTCTGCAGTGCAGCTTCCGGTCCTTCACCTGAGCAGGAAGGGCTCTTACCGCCTCCTGGTCATTCTGAGTGAATGGGAAAGGTAGTGCCACCAATGTATGAGTTGAACATCACTCCAAGAGCCTTATGAAAAAGTAAATTTTGTTAAATGATTTTTCTTCCAAGAATGATGTCCTCTCACGTTAGTTCAGTAGAAGAGAATAGGATATTTAGTTTGAATTTTCTAACTCAGTGCTAAAGTTTTAATACATTGATAATGCTCCTAAAATGACTACATTGTAGAAGCTATAATGAACTTATGTCTTTGAGACCCTTGAGGACACATTAGTGACACCTTTTGGAGAAAAGGTATGAAATAAACATGATTTTTAAGCTTTTATGAAATGAGCAGTATAAATCCTAAAACAAACTTTCGGTTCCAACATCCTTATAGGTAGAAACGCAAGCACTTCAGGACTCCTGGACTTGAGAAATATTTGTCAGCATTAAAAATGTGTGCGAGACTAGTTGTGAAGGGAGGTCTAGAAAGCTATGGCTACAGATAGAATTATAAGTAGCTGTGCTTTTGTTCATTTGAAGTCATAGTCTAGGTTACATCTAGCAGACTTGAAATGTGGACCACATGGTCCTCTGTTAAAACTACAGAAAGTAAATTCATATTTATTTCAACCCTTCTGCTTGGCATATTACTATTTTTTAGACTCCGTAGTTTGTTGAAAACTTAGGGAAACAGTATTCTGAGTTAATTAAAAGTAAACTGAAAGTTGTGGAATTTGATCTTTTAAAAACTAATAATTGGCCGGGCACGGTGGCTCAAGCTTGTAATCCCAGCACTTTGGGAGGCTGGGACGGGCGGATCACGAGGTCAGGAGATCGAGACCATCCTGGCTAACACGGTGAAACCCCGTCTCTACTAAAAAATACAAAAAACTAGCCGGGTGAGGTGGCGGGCGCCTGTAGTCCCAGCAACTCAGGAGGCTGAGGCAGGAGAATGGCATAAACCCGGGAGGCGGAGCTTGCAGTGAGCTGAGATTCGGCCACAGCACTCCAGCCTGGGTGACAGAGCGAGACTCCGTCTCAAAAAAAAAAAGAAAAAAAAAAAACTAATAATTAAAAGTGATTCATTGTATTAGTTGACATATATACCGTTTCAAGACTGAGCATTCAAGAATTTGTACTTGTTTTCTAAAATTGTAAGGAAGATAGTTAAGAAATATGCATTATTTGAAATGTGTCCCAATAGAAGAAATGCTTTAAAATCTTACACAGAAACTGCTGCTTCTAGCATCTTCTCTGGTACAGCAGTTGTTTTACTTCCTAACAGTCTATAAAATTTTAGCCTTTTTAAATTATAGTATAATTATTTGTATTATTGCACGTTATGTGCCGTGAAGCTTTTTAACCTTTGCGACAGAACCTTTGTCATGTTGTCCGTCTGTTCAGTATGTGCAGTGTTAGTTACGTTACATTGTTAGTTATGTTATATTGTTAGTTACGTTAGTCAGTTTTTTAAAGTCTTGATGTATTTTTTAAAATTCTTTTTTTTTTTTTTTGAGACGGAGTCTCGCTCTGCCGCCCAGGCTGGAGTGCAGTGGCTGGATCTCAGCTCACTGCAAGCTCCGCCTTCCGGGTTCACGCCATTCTCCTGCCTCAGCCTCCTGAGTAGCTGGGACTACAGGCACCTGCCACCTCGCCCGGCTAGTTTTTTGTGTTTTAGTAGAGATGGGGTTTCACCGTGTTAGCCAGGATGGTCTCAATCTCCTGACCTCATGATCCGCCCTTCTCAGTCTCCCAAAGTGCTGGGATTACAGATTTTTATCTTTTTAGTTTCATAGCAAAAGAGCTTTCAAGCTTTCATATTGAGTTTCACTAGTTATCAGTATACACTACGTTTGACGTTTGACGGGGTAGTTACAAAGTGGGTCTAATGATAAAGTACTGAGTATGCGTTGTTTAGTGATCTTCACTCAAATGTGAAGCTGTGTAGGCCTGTTTCAAAAACAGCCCACGCAGATGGATTGTTTTTAATGTGCTGCCAAATATGCTTGTATATGATGAGATACTCAAGAATTGCACTTGAACGTTGTTCTTATTCTATAAAAATGGAGTAAGTGATTCTGAAAGAATATATTATTTGGATCACTCTTGATACCCAGAGTTTATGTTCACTGCCCCCCACCCAGAGTTCCTATCAAAAGCATGGGCTGGAAATTTTAAGAGGTTCTGAAAGTTGTTTCAGTTTACGTATAAGTTGCCTTTAAACTGTTAACTTCTTCAGTTCCCAGATTGTGGTCTCCAAGTACACCATCTCCTCTAAAAGGAGCTTAAGAGTTCCTGGAGAAAAGGCTGATTGCAGGGTGGGACGCAGGACTACCAGTGACCCTGGGGCTCAGGAGCCTCCTAAAGCCCACCCCAGGGCCCCAGGTGGAGCAGCGTGAGGTCGGGACTACAGTGGAATGAAACGTACCAATATGTTCAACTCGATGAGTTCAACATGGTGTTTAAAAAATGCACAAATCAGGGACAAATTATTAAATCACAATATTTGGTCCTTATTCAGTTCCTGATGCAAGCAAACTAGTTAAACAGAATTGCTAACATGAGACAATTGGACACTTGAACACTGACTAGATATTTGTGGTATTAAGGAACTCCTCTTCATTTATTTTAGCTGTGATAATGGTTTTAAAAATAGTCTCTTAATGATACACTAAAATAATTACATCTTAGACTTCCTTCCAAATGAGTGTATACAGGTGAAATGAGCTTGGCTGTAGTTGACAGTTGCTGGTACTTGAGGTTTATATGCCTTTCAGCTGCCTATATATTTATTTAGTTTTCCTTACTAACATGTTAAAGAACTAACTTAAGTTTGGACCTGTAGAGATTGTAAAAAGGATTTAAAAATTGGCAAGTTTTTTCCCTTATTACAAGAAAATATAAAAAATTTTAAATATGTGTTTTTCCTTGTAGGGTATTATAGGTCTCTCTATTTGTTGATTAACAGCAAGCTTCCATCAAGTATTGAATATTCTGATTTATCTCGAGTTCCTATAGCAAAAATTTTGCTAGAGAATGTTCTAAAACCATTGCACTTTATTTACAACTCCTGTCCGGAAGGTGCGAGGTGAGACTGGAATGGATTTCTTGATTTTGTCATTTCACAAGATCTGTATCTGATTGTAACTTTTACATAGGATGTGATTTTCAATATAGACTTAAAAGTCAGATTTTTACTTTATTAGTGTTGGTTTAGTTTATAGGAAAGTGTACTTTTTCTTTCTGGCCTGTAGCCTAATATAAATTTGTGATTCTGATAACATGGCTATTTTCCTGCTTTTCTAAGTAACTCAAAAATTAACGAAAACATGGTAGTTATCTTAATAGAGAAGACATTAAGTTTACTTTAGGTTGATCTAGTTGATATTAAAATGGTTAACTTGGCTAATTTAGAAGAGTAGTTTATCTTTTTAGAAGGATATTTTGAAAGGGTATTTTCATCAGGGTTTGGGTGGACAGTCTAATTTGATTTTATAAAAAGCTTCTATTTTTCTTTTTCAGGCAACAAGTTTTTACAGCCTTCACAGAGGAGTTTCTGGCAGCACCTTTCACAGATCAGATTTTTCATTTCATCATTCCGGCGCTAGCAGATGCACAGACCGTTTTCCCTTATGAGCCCTTTCTGAATGCACTGTTGTTAATAGAGAGTAGATGTTCAAGAAAGAGTGGTGGAGCGCCCTGGCTTTTCTATTTCGTTTTAACTGTTGGCGAAAATTATTTGGGTATGAAATACAAGATCTTTTCTACCTGAACACACAGATGGGTAGCGTTGGCAGATGAGTCAAGAGCAGGCCATGTGGTGGCAGGTGTTGTGGAAAGGTGGGCCTCTCCTGGAAGCGTGTATTTGCTGAAGGGCTGTGGTATGGGCAGCATTCCTGGGGAGACTTTCCAGATACAGTGGAAAAGACTGACATATGTAGATGGCTTATGGGGCCACACAGATTATTTTAATAGAGTTAACGGAGTCAAATGGAAAAGCTCTTCTGTGAGTCAGGCCGTTTCCCTACCTCTGCTAAACTTCCAGTGTGCCTCTTCTAGAATAACATCTTCCTGTAGTATGTTTGAAAACATAAATACATGCATGAATTATTCATGAAAGAAATATAGGAAAACCCGAAAACCAAACTCTTTGTGGGGCGGAGGTGGAGGGGAGACGGAGTCTCGCTCTGTTGCCAGGCTGGAGTGCAGTGGCTCCATCTCAGCTCACTGCAACCTCCACCTCCCGGGTTCAAGTGATTCTCCTGCCTCAGCCTCCTGAATAGCTGGGACTACAGGCGCGCGTCACCACACCCAGCTAATTTTTGTATTTTTAGCAGAGACGGGGTTTCACTATGTTGGCCAGGATGGTCTCAATCTCTTGACCTCATTATCTGCCCACCTCGGCCTTCCAAAGTGCTGGGATTACAGGCTTGAGCCACTGCACCCAGCCCAAACTGTTTTTCTTACTCTCTCACTCAACACTGAAAAATTCTGTGAGCAGAAATGTGGGTGTGTTTTTTTTTCCCACACACCAAGCAGTTCTGCAGTGGACACCAAGTAGGTATTCTACAGTTCAGTTCAATTCTGATGCCGTCCACCCAGAGATAATGTCAAATCGCATCACCTGAGGGCTTAGTCCTGCAAGACTACACCCACTTCAGAGGCCGATTACAAGTAGTAGGTTGTCACCTATACTTGTGACCAACCTGCAAAAATGGGGGCTCCTCAGCCGCTCCTTGGGTTTGGTAATTGACTAGGACAGCTCACAGAACTCGGGAAGCTGAGGTGTGCAGGAATGCCAAGCTTCCTTGCCTTCTCCAGGCATTCCACGCTCTCAACACCTCCCTGTGTTCAGCTCATTGTGTCTTCCTGTTGAGTTTTATCGTGCTGCTTCTCCAGTGTCCCTCCCCACAGACAGCACCTTGGAAGTTGGTGTGTGGGGCTGAACATTCCAACCCTCTGATCACTGTGTTTTTCCGGTGAAAAGCCCCATTCTGAGTCCCCTAGATGGCCTCACCGTAAGTCACTTCAGTGCATAAACTCAAGTATGATCACAAAGGGCTGGCTATGAATAACAAGAGACACCTTTCAGGAAATTCCAAGAGTTGTAGGTGCTTTCTGACATGAACGGGGACAAAATCTAAATATGTTTCCTATTACAACACAGTTAGAATTTTTAAAATAAGATCTGGTCAGAAATGCCTCTCTGCATCTGAGGAAAAATGGCGTCGTTTTCCATTTTAAAAAATAATGTTTAACTAAAATACGTTTTAACTGATTGTTTTACAAAGGGGCCCTCTCTGAGGAAGGGCTGCTGGTGTATTTGCGGGTGCTGCAGACCTTCCTCTCTCAGTTACCAGTCTCTCCTGCCAGCGCGAGCTGTCACGACTCAGCCAGTGACTCCGAGGAGGAGAGTGAAGAAGCCGACAAGCCCTCAAGCCCGGTAAGCCCTGTGCCCTGCATCTGAGGCCTGCGATGCAGGCGGCCCCATGGGATCTTCTAGCTCTCTGTCCACCTATAGTTTCAGTTACACGAGTCAGACCCTCAAGCAGCCTTTACAGAGAAGCCCCTTCAGCCGCCTTGCCGCAGTTTGTGATGATTGGAAACAGTCTCTTCCACCGCTTTCTTAGTATGTTTATGGAAGTGTAAATGGAGACACATAGCTTTGTGTTTGGTTTTTTAGGCAAAATAGGATTATACTGTATGTTAACTTAGTTATTAGGAAATATTTTCTAGAAGTGAAATTGTTGGGTCAAAAAGTTCCTTTTTACCCTATCCTGTGAACACCGGGTAGTGTCTTCCATTAATTCCTGCTAATTTTATAGAGGATAAATGTTGTTTATTTAAAAATTACTTTAAAGTTCTTACCTCTTTTCTTCCTTATTATTGGGTTTACAGTATATTTTCAAGGAATAAAAAACTTTAAAATTATATATACATGCATATATAATTTGTGTTTTACTTAAATAATTTAACTGCCAATGACTTTTTTTGGTCTTAAGCAGTTGAAATGGCTTGAGGTATGGCTATCATAAGTTATTTTTTCATTAAGGAGTTTTATATTGATTACTACTAAGTGTAATCACAAAATATACTTGAGAGGGTCTCGGCTTCCAGGTGAAGTAAATTTTTACTTCCAGGTGAAGTAAATTTTTAAAATATTGTGAAGTGGGTGTGTCAGTGCAGTGCCGCACCTTCCTGGACAAAGAGCTTCACCAGCATCGAATGAAAGAGATCACAGCAATAAGAAAAGGATTGAGAAGTAAGCTCAGGGCTTGATTTTTTTTTTTTTTTTAAATAAAAAAAGATGAAGAAAGGAACAGATAATATTCACTGCCAGAGCTCATGGCTGAGGGGCAGGCTGATTACAAAGGGGTGAAGCCGTTTTTATAGTGGATAGTGGATGCTGGAACTGTTGGATCTGTCCAAACCGTACACCAATAAGTATTCGTTTTTTTTTTTTTTTGTATGGTTATAAAAAGTGGGTTCTGTAGATGTAATGTAGATAAAATTTTTGTTTTTGGAAGAAAGTTATTAAATAGTTACCTTCCGTAGAATTTGTGAAGTTAAACCCTTATTTGTACACAGTGTATTTTGTATTCATGTGAAGATGAGGCTGTGGGCTTTCTCAGCAAGAGAGGGCAGAGTTTTTCCTCGCTGTGGGTGTGCGAACACGGCGAAGGCAGAGCATGAGGACCAGGAAAGAACCTGCAGGCTCTCTTGCTTGTGCTTACACTTCGAACATTTAAGAAGTGGGATCAGTTTCTTGATTTTTAAAATTATTTACAACTGTAGAAAATTTTACTCTACTTTATATTCTTTTTTAAGGGTTTTAAGGTCTGTGTATTATATAGCTTTATACTTTAATTTCCTTTTTTAGTTTATTCTCTTCATTCTTCCTTTGCCTTGGGTATTGTCCACATTTGGGCTGAGAACTAAAGACCCCATTTTGAACCAGGCACTCGTAGGGTTCACTCCAAGTCATTCTTTCTTTGCCAGGTCTCTTACGTGTATGTTTCTGTGTTGCCTTTTCTTTCCCACGGCACTTAATTATATAAAACCTAATGTGATCGTATGAGATTTTTCCAAGGTCAGAGTTCTCCCTTGATAAATTCTTTTGCCTTTAGGTTTCTGTATAATCTGTTCACTTGTAGCTTATGTATAATTTATTTTAAAATTGTACACTACAAAAATAGTAGTGCTAGGATTACTCTCTCATTCTGACATACCTTTTATTAGGCTTTATGTTAAAGATTCATGTTTGACAGATGAATTTACTGCTTTTATCTATAAAGCAATGTTTGGTAAGTTATTATAAATTACATAAATTGTATTCATCCAAGTTTCCAAACAGTACAGTCAGCAATACCCAATGTTATGTGTATATTCACATTCATATATATATTCATATGTACACATATATATGAAAAAAGTATATATCTTTGGTTACTGCCCCAAATGAGTAAATTGCATAGATTGGCTTGGGTTTTGTTCAGCGAATCAAATCTTCTGGAGAGATTAAGATATAAAATAGATTTCTTTTGTATAGCCTTTGATTTTAAAAAGTTCTTTAATAGGCTGGGAGCAGTGGCTCATACCTGTAATCTCAGCACTTTGGAAGGCTGAGGCGGCTGGATCACTTGAGGTTAGGAGTTCAAGACCAGCCTGACCAACATGGTGAAACCCTGTCTCTGCTAAAAATACAAAAATTAGCTGGGTGTGGAGGCAGGCGAGTCCCAGCTACTTGGGAAGCTGAGGTGGGAGAATTGCTTGAATCCGGGAGGTAGAGGTTGCAGTAGCCGAGATTGTGCCATTCAGTCCGGTGTGAGTAACAGAGCAAGACTGTCTCAAAAAAAAGAATTTTTTTTAAATTTAATACTCTCACTTATTTTGCTTAAACGGTGATCTCAAATTAAAATGAAAATGCCATCAGATGATAATAGTTTCACTGTGTCTGCTTGTCTTAGTACAACTTGCTCTAAAAAAAAATAGGAAATGAAGTTTTTTTGAAATGTAAATACTGAAGCTACTGTTATCATGGGTAAAAACCGGTATTCACAGTTTGTTACTGTGTTAGGCAAAATGGATGCTACCGTTGACTGGATCCCTAGAGGATTTCACACCAAGTTTATTGTGATGTGGATAATTTTGAGATGATGCCTATCTTTCTTTGCCTGAAGAAGAATGTGATTTCGTATACGTTTGTAGTGTAGAGGACGTTCCAGTTGAGCACATTTATGGAGACTGGTTGTTCTGGTATGTTCTAGGAGGACGGCAGACTGTCAGTATCGTACATAACAGAGGAATGTCTGAAGAAGCTGGACACAAAGCAGCAGACCAACACCCTGCTCAACCTGGTGTGGAGGGACTCTGCAAGCGAGGAGGTCTTCACCACCATGGCCTCCGTCTGCCACACGCTGATGGTACAGCACCGCATGATGGTGCCCAAAGTCAGGCAAGTATCCGTGGGTGTCTGTGCCAGGGGGCGCCAGCCAGAGAACGTACCTTCCTCCCTGGGAATTGCTCTCCTCTTAAGTTTCATCTGCTCTTTTCTGGTAGAGCTTTGATGTAGGATATTCTGCTGTCCAAGCGTTTCATAAAATATCGTTCGTGCTTTTCTTTTCCAAACCAACAAATACTGAGACCTTTTCCTGGCCTGTGAGGCTCTGAAGTACCCTATGTGTAATATTTTCTGTCGTACCTTACGAATGTGAGTTTATTCGCCCATTTGAAAGGTTGGACTCATACCTGCATTAGTGAACCACTGTGTTACATATCTTTTTAGGCTTTTTTTCGTAGTACTCGTGTTTTGTGAGGTATTTTTTGTTTTGTTTTGTTTTGTTTTTCTTCAGACAGCATCTCACTCTGTTACCCAGAGTGCAGTGGTGTGATAATATCTCACTGCAGCCTTCACTTCCTGGGCTCAAGCGATCCTTTCACCCCAGTCTCCTGAGTAGCTGGGACCATAGGCGTGCATCACCACACCTGGCTAATTTTTTTTATTTTTTGTAGAGACAGGGCCTCACTATGTTTACCAGGCTGTCTCAAACTCCAGGGCTCAAGCAGTCTTTCTGCCTCAGCCTCCCAAAGTGCTGGGATTACAGGCATGAGCCACCACACCCAGCCTTCATAGTACCCTTTTAATTAGATTGTCCTTGACAATTTATCCCTAAAAATAAATTTTTGCTTTTCAGCCTTTGAAATAAACTTTTGGTTCAGACAAAACAAAACATGCAAGTTAAAAATGTGGCCAATTTATGCTTAGAAAATTGTGACAGTAATCTTAAACGGTTTTCTTTCCCTCCATTTTGAGTGATGTTAGTGGTTTCTTGAGAATTTAACAGAAAAATGCTCAATTGGATACAGTGTAAAATATATGTAGTAGTTCTGCTAGGACCCAAGGGACTGATGTTGCACAGGCAAAAGCTGTCAGTGAGTAAGCAGGTCTGACATTAATTCATGTTACCCTACAGAATTCTCTTTGTTACAAAATGCCATCCCATCATATGAAGAGTGATTTCGGTTGGTTAGGAAAGCATTCTTTGAAATGAACTGTAAGTAAGGAACCCATCGGTTGAAATGGCCTTGTAAACACTAATGTAGCCAACTAATGAGGTGCTGTCTTCACTCACTGGTGTTTATTACCATCGGAGGAAGTGGATGTCAGTGAAACTGTGGCTCCTAGATTAGGTCATTAGCTCTTTGCGGGCTAATTGCATGAGAGCAGGATGTGAGATCTGAGGATCGTAGCAGCTGAACCAGGACACTTGCTTTTATTGTAGCAGACAGCCCATTGCTGTGGATAGTAATTGCTGGATTGAAATGCATCACTGCCCTGGTCTGAGGTTTACTAGAGAACTGCTTCCAAAAGGTGTTTAATGGGTGAAGGAACTTTCTGTGTAGGCTTGATTTTATGAGTACAGCACCTATTTCCTCTAAGAAACTACTCTAGGAATTTTATTTATGGCTTAAACATATTAGGTTCTTGTATTTAGAGAGAGCAAATAGGCTTACTTTGACTGTTACAGATTTTAACTGCTTTCAATTTTGATTTTTTTAAAACAGTATTTAAAAGATTAGTATGTTCCCAGGCTCATAACTCATTCTCGAGCCCTCACTGATTAATGTTAGTCCCTTTTATTTTCAGAGTTAGGATTTGCCATTTAATTTCTGTTTAACACTGATTGTCAGGGTGTACAAATGAATGTGGAGACCTTTGTACCCTGACATGGAAAGATTTCCGAGACAGATGCATACATGAAAACAGGGAAGACACAGGACAGTATATAGAAGAACCAGCTTTTCCTGTAAGAAGGATGGAAAAAATAAGAATATATATTCATAAATGCATAAAGAAACTTGGAAGCACATACAAGAAACTCATAAAAGTGAACACTTGTGTCTGAGTATGCCGAGGAAGCTGGGGCTGGAGCAGACGTGCTCTTCTGAGTGCACTATTTTTATATCACTTTGAGTTTTGGATTAGGTGAATGACTTAATATTTTAAAATTGGTTAAGTAATAAAAGAATTGCCAGCTCCTTTTGTGAGAGGAAATTTTAGATATATTATTGGACGTGGAAATTTGGATGTAACGTTTTTAATATCCGCTATTTTAAAATATGAGTAAATATTCACTGGCTGTACTGTAAGGGGGCAAAAAATAAAGGCTCTACTCCAGTGTTAGACAACTAAAATAAGAAAGTAGGCTACCAAAGACAGCCTGTTAGAAAAGTGTTTGACTTTCATCCTGGCATACTTGGGATTTTTAGTGGGTACTGTTTCAGTGTTTCATTGACTGCATTTGTGCCCCTACTTAGATGAAGCCTGCGGTGACCACTCAGCCCCAGGGCATTCCTGGCCTTTGTGTGTATTTGACATTCCTTGTCCTTCCTTTTCCTTACCCTCTTTCACCCGCTTCTTTCATAGACACCATATTCACGTGATTTCTTCTTTACTTGGGCTTCTCAGGTTCTTTTGTGGGTTCTTTTTTCCCCTCTTTTTCACTGTTTCCTAAACTTCTTTCCGTATTCAGTTTTTTAGGGTCATTTGTTTGCGGCAGAATCATGCCTTGTCACCCAGGCTGGAGTGCAATGGTGCGATCTCGACTCACTGCAACCTCCACCTCCAGGGTTCAAGCGATTCTCCTACCTCAGCCTTCCGAATAGCTGGGATTACAGACACCCACCACCACGCCCAGCTAATTTTTGTATTTTTAGTAGAGATGGGGTTTCACCATGTTGGCCAGGCTGGTCTCGAACTCCTGACTTCAGGTGATCGCCCACCTCAGCTTCCTAAAGTGCTGGGATTACAGGCGTGAGCCCCTGCGCCCAGCCTAGTTTTTTAGTTCTTTATTTGGTCCTCTGGGCAATCTCTTTCATACAAGTGGCTTCAGCTACATTCTAGTGACTCTCACATTTGTGTCTTTAGTTTAAGTAACTTTCTGGAGCTCCAGACACAAGTGCACCTGCTTAATAGGAGATGTCCCCAGGGACCTCTCTTCTGTCCCCTCGCAGGGTCTGAAGTTGAGTCTAACATCTCTCCCTCTTAAGAGCCTCCTTTTTCTGTCCCTATTTTGGGGAATAGGCTCGTCATCTACTTGGTTGTCTGTATCTGCAACCTGAAGCTACAGTGTCCTGCATGGTAGCCACCAGTGACGTGTGTTTTAAAGTAAATTAAATAGAAGCACAAGACTCAGATCCTCGGCTACCCAAGCCACATTTCAAGTGCCCAGTAGCCACATGTAGCCAGGGGCTGCCTTATCGGACAGCACAGATTAGAAAACACCCACCCTCACAGAAGGTGCCGGTGGACAGTGCTGCCCAGGGTTTTGGCTTGGTATTCCCACCGTGGTGCTTGAGAGCTGTATTCTCTATGTCGTGATTTGCCAGTCTGACTTGTGGAAAATATAACCTTGATTATTGCATTCTCTTGAGCAGTGTAGACTCCCTTTGCTTTTAGGAAAATAATCACATTCCTTAGATTATTGATTTTTGCAGTATCCCCTTGTTATCAAGCATTTATTTACCTCTCAACTTTATTTCTAGCACAAAATACTTTTTCTCCAACCATAAATGAGGCAAAAAGGCATATATTGCATTTTCTTGATCCCATTGCGCTTTTTTGTGCCTCCATGGTGTTTCATGCCCCTTTCCTTTTACATATGCCAGTCTCTTCCCGTTAATGTCTGGGCTGGCATGTTGTCAGGGGCTTGGCTCTTTTACCCCATTGATCTAAAAGTTTTGAAGTAGAATTTTGAAGACAGTGTTTTAGGGATCAAAGAGGTTAATGTTATAATTTGCCCGCAGTTTCATAGATAAATCATAAAGACACTTCTAGTTTTATTTCAACATATGCTTGATTTTTCCACCAAAAACTAATACAGTAAGGCAGTTTAATTATGTCTTATTAATCATTGTCATTTAGATAAACAGTGGTGTGCCTCGAAGTACAGTGCTGCTTTTCTGTCCGCGCATGTGTGTGTGTGTGTGTGTGTGGTGTTTATTGGTTTTGTCTTTATTTTTGTTTTTGTTTTTTGAGACAAGGTCTCACTTTGTCACCCAGGCTAGAGTGCAGTGGCGTGATCTCGGCTCACTGAAACCTCCGCCTCCCGGGCTCAGGTGATCCTCCTGCCTCAGCACCCTTGAGTAGCTGGGACTATAGGCGTGCCACCACACCTGGCTAATTTTTTGTAATTTTTGTAGAAATGGAGTTTTGCCGTGTTGCCTAGGCTGGTCTCGAACACCTCGACCCAAGTGATCTGCGTGTCTCAGCCCTCAGCCTCGCAGAGTGCTGCGATTGCAGGTTGGAGTCACTGCTTCCGGCCCCCCATGTGCTTTCTAACCAGTTCTTTGCCATGTGTTTTCCAAGAACTGTGGTGTGTGTGGTGGTGATGAATGCTCTTTATCTCTGAGAGATTTATAACTTCTTATCTCATACTTCAATCGTTGGGGATAAAATGATTACACAGATGACTTCAGTGCAGAAGAATACAGATTTGTTTTTCATTGTATATGTATAATTAAATATGTATATACATATATATGTATTTGTAAACAAGTTTTTATAATATTTTAGAAAAAATATTAAGGATGTACCTGGAGAGAGAAATAAATTTTGCCTATAATTTCATAGTTGCTTTTATTATCAGTGATATTTTCATTATAATCAATAAAATTAATAAGCTATTGATGATTCATGTTAAAAATTTGTATTCTCTTTCATGAAGTTCAAATAACATTGATGAGCTTTTAAACATTTCAACACATAGTGATCTTAACATTAAATCTATTGTGAAATCCTATATAGATTATAAACTAATTTCCATTAGCTATTGTTAGACACATCAAATAAATAAAATAGACTTACCTTCATCAACTTTAGCAGTATAATTCATAGTTCTGAATCTTCTAATAATTTTCAGAACATTTGTGAATGATAGTTGTTTCACAGGAAATATGAGTCAACTTGAAAGAAGCATATTCCACCAAAGCCATTCTAAATCCCTACCACGTTTTTGAAGTTTTCTTTTACACTCGTTAAGAAACAGAAAGAGAAGGAGCTTCCGTTTCCATCTGCCATCTGCGGTGGAGCCGCCACCAAAACGCAGATTTTCATAAAATCCTTACGGGGAAGACCATCACCCTCGAGGTCGAACCCGTGGATACGGTAGAAAATGTAAAGGCCAAGATCCAGGATAAGCAAGGAATTCCTCCTGATGAGCAGAGACTGATCTTTGCTGGCAAGCAACTGGAAGATGGACGCACTGTCTGACTGCAGCATTCAAAAGGAGCCCACTCTTCCCACTCTTCATCTTGTGTTGAGACTTCCTGGTGGTGCTAAGAAAAGGAAGGAGTCTTACCCCACTCCCAAGAGGAAGAAGCACAAGAGAAAGAAGGTGAAGCTGGCTGTCCTGAAGTATTAGAAGGTGGATGAGAATGGCAAAATGAGCTGTCTTAGTCGAGAGTGCCCATCTGATGAGTGTGGTGCTAGGGTGTTTATGGCAGGTCACTTTGACGGACATTATTGTGGCAAATGTTGTCTGACTACTGCTTCAACAAACCAGAAGACAAGTAACTGTGTGGAGTTAATAAAAGACATAAACTTAAAAAAAAAAAAAGGAGAGAGAAGGGATTTTCAAAGAAGACATTTGAGGTAATGAATGCCACTTTCCCCCATTTTAAACTGTCGCACAAGGGAAAGTATATTTTTTGAATCTGTAAATCTTTTAATTAAAATTAATTACCAGTAAAAAGGGGACTGTTTAAATTGGTTGTGGTTTTAGTACTGGAATGTTAACACATCTGACTGTCTAAAGCTTATCTTCTATTCTTAGCTACTAGTTTGTGAAGAACAATTTTTTAGCGACTTGTCTCCATAAGAAATATACCTTAAAATTTTTATTAGTAAGGACATTTGGAATTTATTTTTATTTATTTATTTATTATTATTATTATTTTTTGAGATGGAGTCTTGCTCTGTCGCCCAGGCTGGAGTGCAGTGGTCAAATCTCAGCTCACCGCAAGCTCTGCCTCCCGGGTTCATGCCATTCTCCTGCCTCAGCCTCCCGAGTAGCTGGGACTACAGGCACCCGCCACCTCGCCCAGCTAGTTTTTTGTATTTTTTAGTAGAGACGGGGTTTCACCATGTTAGCCAGGATGTTCTCAATCTCCTGACCTCGTGATCCGCCCGTCTCGGCCTCCCAAAGTGCTGGGATTACAGGCTTGAGCCACGGCGCCTGGCCTGGAATTTATTTTTAATCTTGCATTATCTGATGCAAATTATTATTTGTCTGTTTTATTGCTTTTTATGGCATTAGAAGTATCCAGTAATACTTTTTTTTAAAGAAAAATTTCAGCAGAAAAACACAAATTATTGTGTTTGTCGTTGTGTGCTGTAAGAGTTAGATCATTGGGTGCCTCAGTGTTTCTTTTACCTGTGGCACCTGGACTTAGCCGGGAATTCTCAGAGGATGCCGTGCTGTGGTGGCCTTGACTCCTTGTGTAGGAGCCAGTGTCTTCCATTGTGTTCTCCTTCATAACTCAAGAGAGTCCCCATGGAAAACTGGCCTGAATTTATGACCCGGCTTACTGATTAACTCATGGGATTGTTACAGCTAAATAAAGCTTAATGAGTAATTTTTAATCCATCCCACTATGTGAGAGAGTATCACTTCTTTACATTTTAGAAGTAGAGCCCCAAATTAAATAACCGTCAGAGATTTGTCGTTGTTTTTTTTTTTTTTGTATGTTTTTTTCAGTGAAAACATTCTTCATTAGTAAACAGACATTTCAAACTTTTTGATTACGTACATCATGCAAAATGACTGACCTCGCACATGGTTGTCTGTTCATTGTGACGTCTTTTTTGAGATGATTATAAATGTAAGATGACTACAGTAGTAAAAATAATTCATGAAAATGACTCTCAATGAAGCAAAACACTACATAGCACACATGAAATACTATTCATCCTTCCTGGATGTTTAATTCTCTCCTAATGTAAATCTCTGTTTTGGAAGACTATTATATACAAAACTGGCAGTTGTTTTTGTATGTGCATCTATAGGCACTGAAATGATAAAAACAAGAAAATTTCAAATAATTTTACAAGGTTTGGTTGTTTTTCCTGTTTTGTTAATCCAAAACAGGACAGTGCCCTTTGATTTACAATGTTCAAGATGATTTTGACCCATGAAAAAGTTGTTTTACCCTGGTAATCTTTTTGAAATGGAGCTGGCTGATATACATTATCCAGGTTATTTTTAGTAAGTGAAAAAGGAATAGGGCTTGTTTTGAGAAGAATTCCTCTAAATTATGGTGCTGAGAAAACTCTGCAGTGGTGGGCTCACCACGTTCGTCCTGTGGTAGTTCTGGTAGCACTCCCAGTATGAAAACCCTAGCACAGGTAAATTCACCTCTTTGAAATAAGCAGTGACCCTGGAGAAGGGTGAATTCCAAATCTAGTAGTATATTCAAGTCATCTGGCAGCGAAGTAGGCATCAGAGACTTCTAGGTACTTGGGGTGCTGCTGTAACAAATACCTAAAAATGGAAAAGTGGCTCTGTACTTGGGCAGTAGGTGGAGGCTGGAAGAAGTCTGAGGAGCATGCCAGAAAGAAGCTGAATTGCCTTAAACAGACTGTTAGTAGAAATGTGGAATGTTAATGCTAGGGAGGCCTTGAAGGAAGAAAGTATCATAGAGAATACCTCGATTGCTGTAGAATCTCGAAATCATCATGAATAGACAGTTGGTAGAAAATGAGGAATATGTTATTGGAAAACTGGAGGAAAGGGGTCCTTGTTACATAGTGGCAAAAAGCTAAGCTCAATTGTGTCCTGTAGTTATGGGTAAAGGAGAATTTTTAAGCGATGACTTCAATATTTTGTTGAGGATATTTCTAAGCAAGCTGTGGAAGGTACAGCCAGCTGTCTTCTTGTTGATTATAGTAAGATGTGGAAGGAGGTAGATAAATTGAGGGAAAAACTGTTACATATAAAGAAACCAGGACTTGATGATGTGGGAAATTCGTGGCCTATTCAAAGCAACAGCCACTAAAACTAAGAGATTCACTGTCAGGACGGCCTTCTCTAGAGAGAGTGATAAAGGTATGGCTGTATAACCTGCTAATACTTCAGAAACATCAAAAGATCTGAGTATCAAGTCACACAAAAGGCTCTTTGAAGAGATTAAGGGTGTGAATCATAGATCCTCTCAGCTATTTCAGAAAAAGCCAAAAATAGAGACAGGATTTTCCAGGAAAGATATGTGAGGAGCCTCCTGTCTAAATGAGTGAATCCCCATGACATACGTAAGAGACCCACAAGTTTCTTGACAATGTTATAGCAGCAGAAAACCACCATTTTTAACAGAAAGCTTTAGAGAACATAAAAGAAGAAACAAACTGATAAGCTGATACTCAGCTGCAAACGTGTGCTACCTTTCGTGAAAAAGTAAAGATGACTGAGACAGTCACAAGCCCAGAGAACTGAGCAGTGAGCTGAAGATTACTCCCAGGCCTTGAAACTTAAAGGGCAGTGCCTGGCTGGTTTTGCAAATTGATTGGTGCTGATGGCTCCTTTTTTCATCTCAATTTCTGCTTTTTGAACAGGAATGTGTATAACTGTTACTGTATGCCTGTCAAGCCATCATACTTGGGAGCAGATAACTTGTTCTCTAGGTTCGCAAGTGCACAGATGGAGGAGAATTATGCCCCAGAAAGCACACCCAGATCCGCTCCCAAATTTAGATGGCTTTAATGTGAGATTTGAGACTTTGGTGTTGGTGAGACTCAGATAAGATTTTGGATTTAGAGTTGATGCTGTAATAATGGGTTGTGACTTTTGAGCACCTATGAGTGATGTAAATTTATTTGTGATGGATCTGAATCTTTAACACAGGGGTGGAGCGGGGATAGGGAGGCACTGTAGTAGGCAAGAAGACTAATGTTCCATGTAGAATGTTAGTGTCCTAATCTCCAAACCTGTATGTAACCTTAAATGGTGAAAGAGATTTTGCGGATGTAATTAAGGTTATTGTGGATTTCAAGACAAGGAGATAAGCCCAGATTATCCACTGGGCCTAATTTAATCATGAGTCCTGCAGAGAGCCCCTCCAGGCTGGCGTCAGAGAGATGTGATAACAGACGGGTCGTAGAGATGAAACAGTGCTGGTTTTTAAGGTGGAAGAAGGAGGCCACAAGCCAAGGAATGTGGATGTCCTCTAGAAGGTGGAATGATAAGGAAATGATTCTCCTCTGCAACCCTGCCAACAAACTGATCTTAAAAGCACCACGCAACCCGTTTGGACTCCTAACTTATAGAATTGTTAAGATAATAAATTTGTGCTATTTTAAGCCATATTTTGTAACTTGTTATGGTGGCGATGGAAAACTAACCAGAAGTGATAACTAAGGATGAAGTGGTGTCTGGGAAGAAGGAAAAACTTCTGGCTTCAGAAATGCAAACATTTATGCTGGTAATTCTTTTGATCTAGTCTGTCTGACAGAATATACATTCCTGTATTTCTACACTAGTCTTGTTCTGGAGAAGACATTCTAGGTTGAGCACATAGAAGAGTGTTTAGTGTGTATAGTGAGTTTCCTAGAAAAATGTGTTGAATGAATAAATGAATGTGATCAAGGCAAGCTTTGGGAGGGGCTGTAATTACTTGATTTTGAAATGTTGTTGCTGTTTACCATATCTTCTTAAGAATTGCTGACCTTTAGGCTGGGCGCAGTGGCTCAGCCTGCCTGTAATCCCAGCACTTTGGGAGGCTGAGGTGGGTGGATCACTTGAGGTCAGGAGTTTGAGACCAGCCTGACCAACAAGGAGAAACCCTGTCTCTACTAAAAATACAGAAATTAGCCAGGCGTGGTGGCACTTACCTGTAATCCCAGCTACTCGGGAGGCTGAGGCAGGAGAATGTCTTGAACCTGGGAGGCGGAGGTTGCGGTGAGCGGAGATCATGCCATTGCACTCCAGCCTGGGCAACAAGAGCAAAACTCCATCTCAAAAAAAAGAATTGCTGACCATTATGTGTTTCTGTTTAAGTTCACAACAGTCATAATTCTGTAAAATACAAGGCAAGACTTTAGTTTCTGATGCTAGTAATATATCTAACCTAGTAATATATCTATAGTAAATAAATTTACTAGTAAGTAAAAAGGATGTGTAAAATCTTAATAGTATAAATAATTATTGTATGATCAGTTTCAAAATAGACACTTTTCAGTATTTATTACAGATTTTCAACTTATTTGATAAAAAGATTTCTTAGTGGCTGTTGGTCAGTGCTGCATCAAGAAACTAGTGCAAATTTTACCAAATGCATTTCTCAGAAAGGGATTTTGTCCATTTTTTTTCTGCAAACAAATGTTGTTACATTAACACTAAGCATGTAACAAACTGATTTGCCTACAAATCCAAAAACTATCAACATAAGCCAGTCCTTCAATTGAAAACTCAAACATACTTATCTCAAGGTCTATTCCTGATCCAAATTTGTCTATATTCGGGTTGGAAGACAGAATAACAATAAAACCAAAATTTATCTGTAAAAATAATCATCTTTTTTTTTAATGCTGGAGATATTGTCCTTACTAATATGACACATCATCTATTCCCACATGCTACTGCATGGACAGGAACAGTATTATTTAGTTGCTGGAGTAACACAGTGTTAAGAATACCTGCTTCTAGCAGTGTCAGGTTTTCATCTGTTAGCTCTTTATTCGAAAATGAAGCCACAAGAATAAAGAGCTGCAAATTCAGGACGAGACTGTACAATAAAGTTCCAAGTTCCGGACATCCAGGATCCTGTGTGTACTATTGAGTCTTTGTATCAGACAACTCCCATCCGCTAACCTGATTTGAATTTTTGTTGTTGGCACTGAATCATCAATAAGAACAACTGCGTTAAGTATTGATTTATCCTCCTCAGGTGTAAGGCTTTCAAGTTTTTGTTCTTCTCCACTAAAAGCCTTGAACCTCAATCTAGGTTTTAGGTATTCTTGATCCTGATGATCCTCCATATCCGAATTCACTTGGCCACCATGAACAAGGCACTGAAGCTCCAGGGGAATCTCTCTCTCTCTCTTTTTTTTTTTTTTTTTGAGATGGAGTCTTGCTCCGTTGCCCAGGCTGGAGTGCAGTGGCGCGATAACTCACCGCAAGCTCTGCCTCCCGGGTTCACGCCATCCTCCTGCCTCAGCCTCCTGAGTAGCTGGGACTATAGGCGCCCGCCACCATGCCCGGCTAATTTTTTGTATTTTTAGTAGAGACGGGGTTTCACCGTGTTAGCCAGGATGGTCTTGATCTCCTGACCTTGTGATCCGCCCACCTCAGCCTCCCAAAGTGCTGGGATTACAGACGTGAGCCAGTGTGCCCAGCCTCTCTTCTCTCTCAGCAGACTTCAGAAATTGAGCATTTGTTGATTCATTGTAAGGTCTCAATTCTCTCTCCATCATCTAGACTGAAACCATTGCTCCACAGTTTAAGCAAAATCTGAATATCTTGCAGCTGATTTTCTCCATAGATATATTCAGACTGCTTACAAAAGGAATTACCCAGTCTGTATCCTCCACCTGGGAATGATGATGAGGTGGTGTCCGTGGGCTCTTGAAGACTGCAGCATTAGGTCTATCAGACTTGGAAGATCTGCACTCCACTTCATTTTCATACAGTTCTGCCAAGGCCAATTTATTTCTTGATATGTCATCCCTTTGGCTGTTTTCAAGTGTCTTTGCAAGTTCTTCACATTCGTATTAAGTTCTGCAAATCCCGCGTGCTCAGAGGTCACAGCCCAGAAGACCTTGTCTCCCATGCACCGAGCTCAGGCCTGCTGCCCTTCGCCACCTTCCGCTGGCTCTATTTGTCTGTCTTTTTAAATTTTTTTCGAGAGGGAGTCTTTTTCTGTTACCCAGGCTGAAGTGCAGTGGCACCATCTCTGCTCATTGCAGCCTCCACCTCCAAGGTTCAGGTGATTCTCCTGCCTCAGCCTCCTGAGCAGCTGGAATTACAGGCACATGCCACCATACCTAGCGAATTTTTGTATTTTTAGTAGAGACGGGGTTTCACCGTGTTGACCAGGATGATCTCGAATCCCTGACCTCAGGTGATCTACCCACCTAGGCCTCCCAAAGTGCTAGGATTACAGGCGTGAGCGCCTGGCCCAGAAATTTATTTTTAGAAGTTTAATAATTTGTTTTATTATTGCTTATTGAGTGATTCAGTAAATATTCTCTCAAATTAGCTTGAAATACAAATTTTAAAATGTGTATTTTAAATTTGTATTTCTGAAAATGGTATTCCAGAAATATGTATACATTCATATGGAAAGATGTTAATTATAATCTTAGTTACAAACTCTCTTAGAACATGTAGGAAGAACTCATTTTTGTTTCCATGTGTACACACAAGGATCTGGATGGATTTATAGCAGGGTATTGACTGATGGTTTCTGGGTAGATGAGAGGAAATGTGGCTAACATTATTTTGCCTTGTTTTGTTTTAATAACATTTTTTTTAAAAGTTTCTCGACTAAACAGAAAATAAGCAAATACTACCTTCTCAAATTATTTCAAAAGTTCATGTTTTTCATAGCTTTTTTCTTACTCTTTTTTCCATATGACGGTTGCGTATTCTTAGCAAATAAAACTCCACAAAGGCAAGAAAAAAAGTTAACACTCTTATCAGGTATATAGTAAGGATTTTAAATATCTCAGAGATAAGGTGTCTATTATCATTTTCTAATACAGCTCCTCTTTTCAACAGGATAATCTTTTTCAGAGTGTTTTTTTTTTTTTTTTTTTTTTTGAGTCCGAGTCTCACTCTGTCGCCCAGCTGGAGTGCAGTGTTGTGATCTTGGCTCACTGCAACCTCAACCTCTCAAGTTCAAGCGATTCTTCCGCCTCAGCCTCCTGAGTAGCTGGGATTACAGGCGCCTGCCACCACGCCCGGCTCATTTTTCTATTTTTAGTAGAGACGGGTTTCACCACGTTGGCCAGTCTGGTCTCAAACTCCGGACCTCAAGTGATCCGCCCACCTCAGCCTCCCAAACTGCTGGGATTACAGGCGTGAGCCACAATGTCCGGCCATATTTCAGAGTGATTTTTAAGTGGAAATTTGCTCGAACACTAATGACAGACAGCATACTTAGTTACATGTCTTAATTGGTCTCCTTTAACTTATTACCATTTTTTTTCATTTTTCCAATAATATTAAATATTTATTAAGTAATATTTTCTAATAATATTAAGTAATATTTGTTGGAGACTCCGTTTGGGATTCTGCTCTTGCTGGAATGAATGCAGTGTGTCCTCACTTTGTCATGGTGTGTGACTGATAAACATCATGCATGTTTTCATAAAATCATAATACTTCTGAGCTGGAAGGACCTTAGAACAGATGTATTACTGCCCCTTTATTTTCTTATGCAAACATTGCTTGTAGCCCACATGACAGTGGAAAGATAGCTGGGCTGAATGATCTAATAGATTCTTTCTAGCTTAAGATTTCCTGCTTCTAGGTAAATTTCACATGCTCTTTCATGCTTTCACTGTTTTTTCAATGATGTACCCTTATTGCCATCTGGATATCTCAAAATGCATTACATTAAAATAAGAATGGAGTTCAGTTGTTGTTGTCTTTTTAATGACTACTCCATAATTCCTATGGTGTACTCAGAAAGTGCCGATATGGAACAATGCATTTGATGTTTTGGACTGAGTGCAGGAAATAACCGATCAAATACGAGATTTTTTTTATTGGATTTTGAAAGACCTCATCTCTTTAAAAAATGTTTATGCTAGCTGATTACACAATTATGGCTAGAATGTTTATCCTGTCACAAACATGCAGTATACAACATAGAACTAATTTAAATGCTCATGCATTCTTCACAAAGTTCATCTTTTTAAAATCTAATATTATAGAGGAAGAGTTTTTAATTTTTATTTATTTTTATTGTTTTGGGATAGGATCTCACTTTGTCACACAGGCTGGAGTGTAGTGGTGTGATCTCGGCTCACTGCAGCCTCGAACTTCTGGGCTCTATCAATTCTCCTACCTCACCCTCATGAGTAGCTGGGACTACCAGCCACCACGCCCAACTTTTCATAGAGACAAGGTCTCACCACATTGCCCAGTCTGGTCTCAAACTCCTAGGCTGAAGCAGTCTGCCTCCCTTGGCCTCCCAAAGTGCTGGGATTATAGGCATGAGCCACCATGCTTGGCCTAAAAGCCTTTTATTTTTTTATTTTTTTATTTTTTTTGAGACGGAGTCCGGCTCTGTCGCCCAGGCTGGAGTGCAGTGGCCGGATCTCAGCTCACTGCAGGCTCCGCCTCCCAGGTTTACGCCATTCTCCTGCCTCCGCCTCCCAAGTAGCTGGGACTACAGGCGCCCGCCTCCTCGCCCGGCTAGTTTTTTGTATTCTTTAGTAGAGACGGGGTTTCACCGTATTAGCCAGGGTGGTCTCGATCTCCTGACCTTGTGATCCGCCCGTCTCGGCCTCCCAAAGTGCTAGGATTGCAGGCTTGAGTCACCGCGCCCGGCCAAAAGTCTTTTAAGATACATTTTTTAGATTTATTTTTGAGGTGTTAACAACACATTTTTTTGTATTTCAAGAAAAGTGACTTGAGTCTACAAATTTTAAACGTGTTAAGTAGGCCAGGTGCAGTGGCACACGCCTGTAATCCCAGCACTTTGAGATGCTGAGACGGGTGGATCACTTGAGGTCAGGAGTTCAAGACCAGCCTGGCCAACATTGTGAAACCTCATCTCTACTAAAAATACGAAAATTTGCCAGGCATGGTGGCGGGCACCTGTAATCCCAGCTACTCAGGGTGCTGAGGCAGGAGAACCACTTCCACCCAGGAGGTAGAGGTTGCAGTGAGCCGAGATTGTGGTGCTACACTCCAGCCTGAGCAACAGAGCAAGACCCTGTCTCAAAAAAAAAAAAAAAAGTATTAGCAGTAATAACAATAGTAATATAGAATATTGTGGCATATTAATATGATATGTAGCAGAGGGGGAGCAGGTTCGACTTGTGTATGAAAACAAGTTATATCTTCATCTTTTGGGGTAGGTCTCACAGCCACGGGGGAGGAGGTGCTCTCCTAGCTTGGTAACAGCGCAGATTGACAGCTTTGGGAGCCGTGTCTCGGTGTTCTTATCAAATGGCTGGTTGTCTGAGGCAGCTTTTTGTGGTATTAGCACAGAGGTTTGCTAAACTGTATGTTGATCTTCAGTGTATCGCTTTTTTTTTTTAAAGAAATGTTTTGAATAAGTAATTCCTTACTGTTCTGTGTTTTCCCCTATTCCTTTTTAGGCTTCTCTACAGTTTAGCCTTTAATGCCAGGTTTCTGAGACATCTTTGGTTTCTAATATCTTCCATGTCAACACGGATGATCACAGGGTATGTATTATACAGACTTATAAATTGAGCTCACAGGCACAGGAAGTAGCAGCCTAATCAGAAATGCTGCCAGAACCTGTTTTTAAGTCCTGCTTATACTGGACTTATTTCCTATTAGAAGGAAAGTTCCAGATGGTCTCAGTTGCACAGAAAGAAAAATCAGTGTCTAATCTTAACAGTTACTTATCTGTATATATTATTGCGAGTATGGTTTTATCTGAAGGTAAGTTTGCTTTAAATATCCTAGCCATTTTTAAAATGGTAGACATTTGGAAACTACTTTGCTCCATATGATTTTACTATTCTTTTCACAGTGAAAATACAGATTTGAAGTAAATTTAAGACTGCTGCAAACATTAGAACAGTGTAGACATTTTTAAACATTTGTTAAAATAATTAGATTTTTCTTATTTGAATCGTGTAATTTAAAAAATAGCATCTTTGACATACATATTTTAATTGAGTGTGTAATAGGTAGGAATTTCATACTTAAAATCCTTCATGGTAAACTGACTTAGCCTAGTACTCTATTGTTGAATTTTTCCTCTGCCAGGAGTCTCAGCCGGCCGGGCGCGGTGGCTCACGCCTGTAATTCCAGCACTTTGGGAGGCCGAGGCTAGTGGATCACGTGAGGTCAGGAGTTCAAAACCAGCCTGGCCAACATGGTGAAACCCCATCTCTACTAAAAATACAAAAATTAGTCGGGCATGGTGGCACGTGCCTGTAATCCCAGCCACTCGGGAGGCTGATGCAGGAGAATCGTTTGAACCTGGAAGGCGGAGGTTGCAGTGAGTCGAGATTGTGCCACTGCAGTCCGGCCTGGGTGAGAACAAGACTTCCTCTCAAAAAAAAAGAAGTCTGAGCCAGTCCCCCTGTACTGTAATCGGAAAAGATGAAGTGTGTAATTCAGTTCATTGGAGACTAAACTTACAAGATGCCACCTGCACGTCATGCTCTTGAGAGTGGGGATAGTAGCAGTCACCGTGACTGACTCCATGCTGTGAACCAGTTCATTTGGTGGTGGGAAGACACATCTCAGTTGTAGGGTAAGAGTGTAGGAAAGTGGTCTTGGTTTCTTTTTAGGAACAAGAAGTTAGAAGAAAGAACTTTTGGTGGATTGGGGCGGTATATCTAAAATATAAACACATGCTCATCTGCAATCTGACTTGCTGTGTGCAGTCATAATAAAAATTCTTGTTGAGATTTCTGGATTTTGAGCTTTTTCATGCAATATGTAGAGCAAAAGAGATTCGTGTGTTATTCAGCCAGGCACAGTCAGCCCCTTTATGATGGAACTGGTGTTCAAATCATCTGGGCAACACAGTTCATACTCACGAAAGGGGAACGTCAGTTTCCCAATATTATTACTTAAAATTTTTCATTTTTTAAATTGCATCTTGAGTGAGTAACAGGGAGTTTTAATGCTGCCACTGTGACTGCTGAAACTCCTAAAGGTTGAGTTTATCTTGCATCAACAATGGGTGGCTAAAGCACTCGTAGAAATGCTTTCTAGATGAAAGACTCCTAGAATGATTTACTGTCTTGAGAAATCTTTTCTTTCATTTCCAAACCAAAATACAGGATTTTAGGTATGTTTTGTTGTGTTTTTTGGTGCATTTCAGCCACTTCTGACTATGCCAACCTTGGTTTTCATTAGTGACAGGTTTGTTTCGGGCAGAAGGAGATTGAGAATCATTAGGACAGGAAATTGTCATTTACCCATAAGTGCCCCAGCTTAGCAACAGAGACGCTGTCGTAGTTCTGCCTGATAATTGCTTATTTGTTTATGGCATTTGTCTCTTGCTAAGGAAATGGAGTCATGGTGTGTGAAAGAAAAGTGGGATATTGTTAATTATATTAAATTATTAATACTATTTTATGATAGGGTAGTTTTATAAATCTTATTAAAAGACAGTTTGAGAATTTGAATGTCTTTTTACTTGTTTAATTTATTAGAATGAAGTCCCTGAAGAAACTGACAGTGTATTAATACGTTCTCAGTACAGATGCTCCTTGAGGTACAATGGGGCTGTGTTCTGATAAACCCATTGTAAGTTGAAAATATCATCAGCTGAAATGCATTCAAGACACCTAGCCTACTGAGACCTCACAGCTTAGCCTAGCCTACCTAAAACGTGCTCAGAACACCTGCATTAGCCTACAGCTAGGCAAAATCATCAAACACTAGGCCAATTTTATAATAAAGTGTTGAATGTCATATAATTTATTGAATATTGTACTGAAAGTGAAAAAACAGAATGGTTTATGGATACTCGAAGTACGGTTTCTACTGAATGGGAATCGCTTTTGACCATCTTGAAGTTGCAGAATCCTAAATTGAACCATTGGAAGTCAGGCACCATCTGTATATGTTTCATATTTCCTACTAGGAATAAAGTTTAAAATGAAATGACTAATTTTCTGAAACTGGCACTCAATTCAAGTCAAAAATAGTTTCACAGTAAGGCCTGCATTGCTAGGACTTTCAGCTTTAGTGGGCAGAAGTACCATCAGGGGAGCGTGTTAAAATGCATATTCTGAGGAGACGAGATTGTGCCATTGCACTCCAGCCTGGGTAACAAGAGGGAAACTTTGTCTCAAAAAAAAAAAAAATCGCATTCTCTGATCCTGCCCTAAGACTTGGGTGAGAAACCCTGGAGACTGCGACGGCCTCACAGGCTCATCAGGTGATTGAGGTGCAGATGGTTTGGGGGCCAACCGAGACGCACTGTTCTTCACCCCAGTCTAGCAGACCACATTTAAACAATCTCCAGATGGATAGTGAATTTTGGCACATCAGACACTTTGCAAATAACATCTTTATTCATTACCTGATTTTCAGTACTTGCTATTGTAATCAGCCAGTTTAGTTTCCTTCTTCTTGAAGATGAAGGAACCCGTAGCCAGCTGGTACTTTTTCCATTGGGCATCCCTTGACTGTGACACAGCAGAGATGCTTTGCCCAGAAGTCTTCAGTGTGGGCAGTAGGTGCCAGTGTTGGCTGTTTGATAAATAATCTCAAAACAGTCTACAGTAGTGTTCTGAAACCTGTTAAAGCAAGAATCCGTTCTTAAGACTAAAAGCTCTTTGCAAGGGTAGGGGACGTTGAACGAGGAGGAGGAGTGGTTCCCACTGGCACGCAATGTGAAAACCCTTGTTCTCAAGATCTAGACAGAGGTTAGGGATTGCCTCGGGTCTCATCGGTGGTCAGTAATTCACCTAGCTCCCCTGAGTTATGTGTGAATCAATGTCTCTTCCATTACAGTAAGTTACAGACTTTTTATTTGCATGTAAGTCCTTGAGATTGACCTGTTTTCAGAGGAATATTTGAGTCAGTGTTTATAGCAGAAAGAGTGGTCAGCAGAGAACTAAGAGACTTGTGTCTCGTTCATGCCCTGTCTGCAGGACAGCATTGGCACGTATCCTTCTTGCCAATCCCACTTTTTGTGTCATCTTGGCTTCCGCAATGAGGTAGAACAATTGTGCTTTGTCCCTTCAACGTTTAAATTTTGGATGGATGGCATTCATTCATTAATTGATGAATCCATTCAGCATAGTGCTAAATGCAGAGTGTCACAACTGCAAATAGGAATCATGTATGCTCCGGTTGTGTAGCATGTGGACATAGCGTATCTTCTCTGTGGGAATAGTTTCGGGTGCACATGTGGGTTCCTGTTCTCAAAGCAGTTGATGATGGCAGTGCCCTCCCCTGTACCCTGTACCATGGAGACTCAAAAGCTCCAGATGGCTCAGCCAAGCTTCTTATGGCCCTGCTAATTGTAACAAGTGGTCTTACCTTCTGCTCTGCTTTCATATGTGATTTGTAGATCCTGACTCCTGGTTTCTTTTCATCTACTATATACCTGTAGTTCTGTGGAAATGGATATTTGGGGAGATAAGAGAGTGATCTTGCTCACAATGTCTGTTAACCTGTGATTGATTTGACTTGGTAGAGGGGACCATGGACATTATAGAAAGAGCTTGCAGGTGATTCTGTGTTAGCTAAATGTTCCATAAGACAAGGAACCAGACTTAAAAACGAGAGAAAAGGAAGAAGTTCTAGGTGAAATAAGTCAATTTAATATATCGTAGCTCTTTTTTGTTTGTTTGTTTATATTTTTGGAGACGGAGTCTCACCCTGTTTCCCAGGCTGGAATGCAATGGCATGATCTCAGCTCACTGCAACCTCCGCCTCCCAGGTTCAAGTGATTTCCCTGCCTCAGCCTCCCAAGTAGTTGGGATTACAGGCACACGCCACCACACCCAGCTAATTTTGTGTGTGTGTGTGTTTTTTTTTTTCTTTTGAGACAGAGTCTCGCTCTATCACCCAGGCTGGAGTGCAGTGGCCGGATCTCGGCTCACTGCAAACTCCGCCTCCTGGGTTTATGCCATTTTCCTGCCTCAGCCTCCCGAGTAGCTGGGACTACAGGCGCCCGCCACCTCGCCCGGCTAGTTTTTTGTATTTTTTTTTTAGTAGAGACGGGGTTTCACCGAGTTAGCCAGGATGGTCTCGATCTCCTGACCTCGTGATCCGCCCGTCTGGGCCTCCCAAAGTGCTGGGATTACAGGCTTGAGCCACCGCGCCCAGCCTTTTGTGTCTTTAGTAGAGACGGGGTTTCACCATGTTGGCCAGGCTGGTCTTGAACTCCTGACCTTGTGATCCACCCACATCGGCCTCCCAAAGTGCTGGGATTACAGGTGTGAGCCACCACACCTGGCCTTTTTTTTTTTTTTTTCTTAACATTTTAAACTTTTTTTGAAACAGAATCTGGCTCTGTTGCCCAGGCTGGAGTGCAGTGGCGCAATCTCAGCTCATGGCATCCTCCGCATCCTGGTCTCAAGCCATTCTTCTGCCTCAGCCTTCAGAGTAACTGGGACTGTGGGCACATATCATTACACCTGGCTAATTAATTTATCATATAGCTCTTGATGGGTGACAGAGGCTGCTGAGTAAAGACCACTTTAGCTGCTGTAAAAGCAGGAGCAGGATGGGAGCTGATGAATAAAGCAAACAGTGGGAACAAGGCCACTGTAGAGAACTGAAAACTTTGTTTCTTAAGGTTACAGTTTGGCTTCAATATTGAATAACTTTCAGCCTTACCACAAGTAAGTCGCTGGATGAATTTTTCTTGAGAGCAGAATGATTTGCCTTTATTAAATATGTTGAGTAGACGGGAAGGGGGATGGTTTCCTCATAAAAGTAAAGTACATGTGTGTCTTGAATAGCGGCCTTATTAGAACTCTTCTTAGGGCCTCAGCCTGGGAACGACTGGCTCACTCTTAGTAACTTCATTATCCGGTTGATGTAGGTAGCAGGAACCTTAGTGAGATCAATGGGGTGGTATGCTATTTTATGTATTAATCTATGCTGTTTATTAACCTGCATTGCCATGGTGAGTTTACCTTGCCTTTAAATAGTTTAATTCCTAATGTAAATGTTACTTTCCCTGATGATATTTGTTTGATGTTATGTATTAATTAGTTCCCAAACTAAGACTAATTGTAAAGTGACTGTTTTTTTTCTTCTTTTCTTTAATTCAAGGTCTATGGTACCATTGCTTCAGGTGATATCCAGGGGTTCTCCTATGTCTTTTGAAGATTCTAGTCGAATCATCCCACTCTTTTACCTTTTTAGCTCCTTGTTTAGTCATTCACTAATTTCCATACATGATAACGAATTCTTCGGTGATCCCATAGAAGGTAAGGATTTTGAGAAACCAGTTTGCTGCTGGCCACGTGGCCCATCAGTTTTCGTAGACAGTAGAAAAGCTTTAAACTTTTTAAGTCTTGCAGTGTGTGTTAAAAGATGGAAAAAGAAATGATAGAAAATTGGATTGTATTTTTTAGTTGTAGGTCAAAGACAATCATCAATGATGCCTTTTACTTTAGAAGAGCTGATAATGTTGTCTCGATGCCTTCGAGATGCATGCCTGGGGATCATCAAGTTGGCTTATCCAGAAACCAAACCAGAAGTTCGAGAAGAATATATTACAGCATTTCAGAGTATTGGAGTTACTACTAGCTCTGAAATGCAACAATGCATACAGATGGAACAGAAACGATGGATTCAGTTATTTAAGGTATAGAGTATATGTATTTTTTTTGTTTGCTGACATTGAAAAATATACGCATTTTTGTCTTGACCATTGCAGAGGAATAAAAATGCAGGTTTGTTTCAGACATGTTTTAATTTGCAAGACTTTTTTTTTTTTTTTTAAATATATACATGGACTTGATGTGTCTCCCAGACTGGAGTGCAGTGACACCATCATACCCCACTGCAGCCTTGAACTCCTGGGATCAAGCAATCCTCTCACCTCAGCCTCCTGAGGAGCTTGGGCTGCTGGCATGTGCCACCATGCCCAGCTAATTTGTTAGTTTTTTTGTAGAGCCAGAGTCTCACTGTGTTACCCAGGCTGGTCTCAAACTCCTGGCCTCATGGGTTCCTCCTGCTTCTGCCTCCCATAATGCTGGGATTATAGGCGTGAGCCACTGCAGCTGGCCTGTACAACTTTTTAATTAAGAAAAGTAATTTTAGTACTTTTGATTAAGGTAATTTAATTAACTAAAATTACTTTCATTTTAATTTACGTTTGTCTCACTTAAAACTATGTTTTTTAAACCTTGTTACGTGCATCTTTTCTATGTGGCCCTAACTACTTAACTGTGACACGATGAAATATAAATACAGTTTTTAAAATGTTTTTATTTTTGAGTAAATATTTCTTAGATTTTATTATTTTTTCAAACCTTCCAAAAATTGATTAACAAGGTAAAATAGGTCATTAATTTTTAATGCTAGTTGTATATAAATTATTTTAACATATCTTCGTTCTTAACCAGAAAGTGAAGTTTTGAGTTACTATGGCTGGAGTGTTGGCAGGAAACCACCGCCAGTGAGAATGTAACCGTTGGGACGGAAAAAAAGAAAAGGAAAAGGGTGCTTGACTTGCCATGAAATTTCTGCAGCAAACACATCTAGTCAGCTAAAATTGCTCATTAAAGGAGTGAGAGCAGAAGAAGTGCATTTTCCAAATTGAATGCTGGATTTACAGTCCGTTTAATACCAGCGACCTCTCGCACACTAATGTTCAGTTCGAGTCATCAGCTGTCCCTTTGGGTCTTTTATCACTGCTTTTGTCAAGCTATCTATTTAATTGAAAGAAGTTAATTGAATGAAAATGATCAACTAAGCTTGTATTAATATTGCTAATGGAACTTTCTTCTTGGCTGTGTTTGGAGAAAGATGTCAAGCTAGACTTTAGGAAGGGCCCATTAATGCTTGCACTTACCCTGATGGGCTAATTAAGGAATGCTTATTCATCCTCCAGGTCCATGAGAGTCTCTCTCCAGCCCGTTCTGCCTGGTTTTACAACACATTTCTCTTAGGAGCATGAGCATTAGCAGCAGCAGCAGTAACTGATAATGTTTTGATTGCAGTGAATACAGTCCTAATGCATCATTGAATTTATAATTTGGGCAGATTGATGTAATATATGTTTGCACAATTTATTTTAATTACCTATTTCTGTATTCCTAAGTAAACTGGAAAGGTCACATGGTAAGCCTTCACTATATCCTTTCTTAAAGATCGACAATTTTGCAAATTTTCTATGTTAAAAAATAAGCAATCTCACCTATTTAAAACTTACAATTCTTACCTAAGCTTTTCCTGGACATGGGTGTTACAGGTAGCATGTTTGTTTTCCTTTCCATATTTGATTAAAGCCTGGGGTCTTTATTAACAATAAAGCTTTCCATGATGTGGAATATCAGGTGTTGTGTGTGATATCAGATCGTTTCACTGTTTTATAGCACCTGTTGAGAGCTTCGTAATTTCCATATGACAGGCTTATCTTTAGTATGTAGAAATCTCTGAACTTAATAATGCCATAGAAGGTCTTTTCCACCCTGACCTTATTTTGTTTTGGTTAAGCATTAAGTGAAGAGTTTGTACAGAATTCTTTATGCCTCAAAATCACTCCCTGCCACTTTATTAAACATTGAAGGTTTTAAGAATTAGGGTGAGGCCGGGTGTGGTGACTCACGCCTATAATCCCAGCACTTTGGGAGGCCAAGGCAGGTGGATCATGAGCTCGGGAGTTTGAGACCAACCTGGCCAACATGGTGAAACCCCATCTCTACTAAAGATACCAAAAATTAGCTGTGTGTGGTGATGCATGCCTCTAATCCCAGCTACTGGGGAGGCTGGGGCAGGAGAATCACTAGAACCCGGGAGGCGGAGGTTGCAATCAGCCGAGATAGTGCCACTGCACTCCAGCCTAGGCCATAGGGTGAGACTCTCTCTCAAAAAAAAAAACAGGGTGAATGTTTATTTTTTTGTTGGTGGTGGTGGTGATCGTTTTAGGTTTGAAATAAGTTGTTCTAAGACCTTTTGAGTTTAGAATTGTTTAAAGACCTTTTTTTTTTTTTTAAAGGATTTCTGTTCTTTGGCCTCCTGTCCTCCAAACCATTTTATGCTACCTGCTGTTGAGCTGAGCCCCTCAAAATAAAAATCACTGCATAATTTTTGAGTAATCAGCTGCTATTAGCTTTTCTTTTAAGAAAATACTATATTATGAAGATATATGAACTTACACGTGTAACTGTAATTAACTGTTTTAGGCAGTATTCTAAGAGCTTTGCCTATATTCGTTTAATGCAATAGTTCTGCGAGAAAGATACTATAATTTGTTTTTATACTTGAGGTCATGTATATGATGGTGGAACCAGCTACTATTCTACATTCCCCTTCTGAAAAGAATAAAAATTTTATTGGCATTTTTCATATTATTATTGTACCAAATTTGAGTTGAAGAATTCGAGGTAGAATCAACCAAAGAAGGCAAAAGCATTTTGCCCATGATCTCCTGCCTTCCATTGATTTTGACAGAATTGCAAATGATGAGACCTGACTCCTTCAACACTGACCATTTTCATTTTTCAGTCGTATCATGGTCCTCCCAAAGTCATTTGTGTGAGAGGCTCTGTTGGCTGGTCACAGAAACATAGAATTTTAAGTGGATAGAGTCATCTTTCTTTGTCACTATAAGAATTGAGGTCACTTTCTAAGCCCTGCCTTGACACTGCTAAAACAGTTTATGCATTTATCAAATTTATAAACTCCTCTTGAAGTGTAATTTATAGCTATAATTACTTTAGCTTGATGAGATAGGAAATCCTGTTTTGAGATGTCTGTGTGCATCCACCAAACTTAACAGGAGTTACCTCCTGTGATAGGGAAACAGGAGGAAGTAGCAGGGAATGAGGAAGGTTCTCATGCCCTCGTTATCCATATGTCTGTATGGAGAGAGAGAGAGAGAGAGACCCATATTGTGAGTTTTTTACTTCCTTAGTGGTTAAGTTGTATTTTTTTCAGTTCCAAAAAGCTATTTTTAAAAAGTAGGAAAGCAACAGCAGTGCCCTATTAATATAATCCTAAAATGCGGCCATTTAGCTGTCCATGTTACAACCAAGAGACCTAAAGCTTGTAGCGCTATGCCATAGCCTTTTCCGTTATGAAGATTTGATTCATTTTTTTGTTTTTTGACTAAAGTGGATACTATATGAAGTAATTTTATAATGTTTTAAATATGTGCTGAAGAATACTGTTTTTCAAAATACACCAGTTTTTAACTTGTTTATGCCAGAGGTTGCAAATTTTTTGTGTGAAAAAATCAGGCTTTGGCCATGACCTTGAGCAGTAGAATGTAAATCCCACAAGCTTAGCGTTCCAATAATGGAACACTAGGCATAAGTGGGTTAACAAGTGGTAACTAGGGGCTATATAAAATTGGGTTAACCCTTGACAGCAGCAGTGCATACCAGATGCTTCATGACTTTCATAGTTGGAGTGTTATTCTCAGTTACTTGAACATTCACAGTGTGCATCCCACCTGTAGTGACACAGCTCTGTGCTAAGGGATCATGAATGAATTCACACTGGGGCCTGTTCCTGCAGTATCACTATGTAATGAAGGAGACATACATTCAGCTGATGACAGTGGGAAACAGCAAACCGCAGAGGCTGGGCCTGTGGAAGCACACAGGAGAGAAGCACCAGCTGCTGCTCGCCTGACACAACTCAGTTGAGGAAAACGGTTGTTTTCCAACAAGGTCCTGTTCTTAGAGCTTTTTCTGACACATTACTTTTATATATTCTTATGAAGTCAAATTGTAAAAATCCATTCTCCTTGGATGTATTTCCCACATTACACATTTACTGCACTTCAGAACCTGGAAATTGTGTGCTAAGTATGCTTTGTATTTTGCTTTTTAAAGAACTAACTCATCTGGTTTCAGGACTACGTCTACTCTGGAAAGAAAAAAAAAATAATAATAATTAACTCAGTTATTTGGTTTTAGTTACCAGATTTTACGTGTCACATTCAAGATAAAAAAGATACTTCTGGCCGGGCACGGTGGCTCAAGCCTGTAATCCCAGCACTTTGGGAGGCTGAGACGGGCGGATCACAAGGTCAGAAGATCGAGACCATCCTGGCTAATACGGTGAAACCCCCGTCTCTACTAAAAAATACAAAAAACTAGCCGGGCAAGGTGGCGGGCGCCTGTAGTCCCAGCTACTCCGGAGGCTGAGGCAGGAGAATGGCGTAAACTCGGGAGGCGGAGCTTGCAGTGAGCTGAGATCCGGCCACTGCACTCCAGCCTGGGCGGCAGAGCGAGACTCCGTCTCAAAAAAAAAAAAAAAAAAAAAGATACTTTTATTTTATGTTATGATGCAATTAGTCTTTCAGTTGCCCTTCAAAACTTGGACTATATGTACTTAATTTTTTGGTTGCAATACTGTATCTAAATATCCATCGTCTCCATACAGAAATGTCACAATTTGGCCGGGCGCGGTGGCTCAAGCCTGTAATCCCAGCACTTTGGGAGGCCGAGACGGGCGGATCACGAGGTCAGGAGATCGAGACCATCCTGGCTAACACGGTGAAACCCCGTCTCTACTAAAAAATACAAAAAACTAGCCGGGCGAGGTGGCGGGCGCCTGTAGTCCCAGCTACTCCAGAGACTGAGGCAGGAGAATGGCGTGAACCTGGGAGGCGGAGCTTGCAGTGAGCTGAGATCCGGCCACTGCACTCCAGCCCCCGTGACAGAGCGAGACTCCGTCTCAAAAAAAAAAAAAGAAATGTCACAATTTAGGATTGATAGCCTTGTCTAATTTATATATACATTTGTGATAATATACTTAGTGCTTAAGAATATTTCCCCAAGGTCAGTTAAGCAAGATTTTCTTATGATCATCATTGCCATGAACTCTCAAACATAGAGATCTTGTGAAAACAGTGCCTGTTAATTTATAATGTTTACCTTGAACAGTTGCCAAGTGTGATTTTTATAAGGAGTTGGTATGTTTCTAAGCAGTTATCTACTTGATCTTTTTAATATTGGAGTTAAGGGAAACCTGCTTACAGCATCACCTATTTTTCATTCAAATGGCACATTAAAATCGAGCATGTGTAACAGTTGTGTACCTTTGTGGGTTTTTTTTTTTTTTTTTTTTTTTGGAGACAGGGTTTTGTTCTGTTGCCCAGGCTGGAGTACAGTGGCTCGATCTCATTGCAACCTCCACCCCCCAGGCTCAAGTGATTCTTTGACCTTGGCCTCCTTAGTAGCTGGGACTCAGGCATGTACCACCACACCCGGCTCATTTTTGTATTTTTTGTAGAGATGGGGTTTCGCCATGTTACCCAAGCTGGCCTTGAACTCCTAGGCTCAAGTGATCTGCCTGCCTCAGCCTCCCAAGATGCTAGGATTACAGGTGTGAGCCACCATGCCTGGCAGTGTGTGCGTTTCTGAATAAATTTATTAGTACTTGAATAATGTATTTTCTGCATTTATTTAATGTAATGTTTTGATCTAGCATGGAAGAACTTGAGAGGAGGGACAAGAGTTAACACATCAGATGAACATAATGCTATTGTATTTCAGAACTTAAAATCCACTAAAATTGTGTATATTCAGCTAGATACAGCTAGTTGTTCCAGTGTTTGCTATCTTATTTCATATAACTTACCACACTGGTTCTCAAGTCGTAACTACCTATCAGAGTCATCTGGGGGAGCAGTGGGAAACTCGACTGGCTCCACCTCAGACTAATTGAATTGGAGTCAGTGATGGCGGCATGCCCGTGGTGGGCTTTTCATATACTCCAGGTGATTCTAAAATGCAGCAAAGGTTTAAGAGCCACAGGCTCTAACTCACTTTGAGCAGATGTAGTCACTTTATGTGATTTGGGCATGGTTGCCTCTACAAACTTCCCCTTTTTGGTGCCAGATAATTGTAGAGCAGTTGAGTTTGTGATTCTGAAAGTGAATGTGGAAGAAAGGAGTGTGTTAAGGTGTTTCAAGATCACAAAATGGATCCAGTCAAATTTTCATGTTTATATTTTTCGTTAAAAACTTAGGAGAAAAATAGTTGATGTAAAGGAGGGAAAAATGTTCCTAGTTGAATTTTAAGGTTTGGTATTTGATATTCTAAATAAGTATTTTGGGAATTGGTCCAGGGCTAGTCATGCCATATTTAGCAAATAAAAAGACAGGTCACCTAGTTAAAAATTGAATTACGGATAAATCACAATTACTTTAAAAAATGTCATTATTTCCCATGCAATATTGTGGACATACTTTAAAGAAAGCAATATTTTGGACATATTTATACTAAAAATATGTTATTTGATATAAATAAATATAAATATATTTGATGTTTATTAAACCATGCCTTACCACAGTGCCTTCTATCTTGATATCCTGTCCTTAACATAGTTCCCTTGGCTGGACTCACTTTTTTACCTTCTCCTTTCCTCCGCCTTTCTCCCCATCTCCCTCCACCCCGTTTTTTTGATTCACCAAGAATCCATGATACTGGCATGTTATATTGGTAACATGTGGTTACTTCTTTTTTCATATTTAGGATTGGAAATATGAAAGAGGATACACTATATTGAAATTTTTAACATTTAATTTTATAATAATTTAGTAGAAGAATGTAAATGAGAACTTGTCTCATATAATTTGATAATGTTTGTAATCTATAGAAAATATATGTTCTCATGAACAGAGATTGAATAGAAATAGATATCTAGGAGTTAGGCAGACCTGATCTTCCCCTTGCCCGACCTGGAGCAAGTTACCCCCTCAGTAAAGCTAAGTTTCCTTGGGGATGATAAATTCATAGGGACCCCAGGATTCTGTGGGCTGATGCAGTTAAATATGTAAATATGTCAGAAAGCATGACCTTTGTTAACGGTTGGGGTGATTATAAAGGGCCAGTTTCAGCATGGTAACTATTAAATCTAGATTTAAAGTATCAATTTAATTGGTCATAAAAATGGAAAGACCAGACACGATCATCTTCAAACAAAAAGATTGTACTTCTGTTACTGTTGGAAGGGTGTGTGTTGTGTGTGTACTACCTGAATTTATCCCATACAAGGATAGCACATGTAATTAGCATAGCTCAGTGAGATTTCATCTTTACTTTTGAAGAATAAAATGAATGACTTTCAAGAATTACTGTATTAGGTCAATGACAGTACTTTGTTTCAGCCAAACAGTTAACCAGACAGAACCAGTAATGAGGTTCTCCCCAGTCTGCCTCGGCTGCATAAGAAACCATTAATTGTAAGATGTTGTGTGTGCAGCTGAGCCCCTGAGCAACACCACGGAGTCAAGGGTCGAGGAATAACTGACTCCACTGTACCCTGATTACTTAGCTGAACATTTCCACTCGTTTAAGAAGGATAGTATTTCCATAGCGTTGTGATAGGTTTTAAAATGCCACAAGATAATCGCCACTTCTGAATTGGTAAGAGATACCCACCACTTATAAAGGTGTATCTTTGATCTTGAGTGGGTTTTTACTGTGCAGTTTTATCTGCATGAGCAAATTGCTCAAATAACACTTTTTCTCTGTCCATGGGTAGGTCATTCAAGGGGTGTCCACATTGCAGTGGCCTGAGATATCAACCCAAGGACCCTTCCCTTTTTTCCTTAGGCACACAGAATTTCTGGTATCCCTGCATGCCTTGGATTTGCATTTCATAAAATAAGCATTTGTATTTCATTGTATGTAAATGCTAAATTATGGAATTTTAAAGGGAAATCTCAACAATTGATTGTGTGATCTTTATAATATATCTAATATATCCATATTCTAATATATATGTTATAAATTTATATATTATATATACTAGATACATAGTATATATTAATTTATAATTACAAATTATATAATATAAATTATTATAAATCAGTATATATTAGAAATCTTATTTCTAATCTATCCGATGGGTATATTATAAATCAGATTGTCCTGATTTTGTTTTTTCTGTGATGATTTCCGTTGTCTTTAATTAGAGGTAGCATGCGTACAGGCCTGGCCAATTTTTTCAGAAAACGTTGTCTTGAGCTCTGTAGTAATTATATGATCAGTCCTGGTTGTAGACATTTAAAATGTTGGATTTACAATTTTGGTTTATCTTTGTTTATTACAAAATGCATTTCTATTCGATAGAGAACTTTAGGTCTTTTTAAAGTAGTGCTATTAGATCTCTTTAATCATATATTATAAAATTTACAATTTTTGATCCCAAGTCAGTCATTTAGTACCTGCTAGGTTCCAAGGTGGCTAGTTGGATTCTATTTGTGAGGAACTCACTGCACAACCAGAGAGGAACTGTTCTGAAAGAATATTGTAGTTTTTTAAAGCCATGATAAAATACTAACCTGTGATGATATAGCAAAGTGTGTCCAGGCCAGACTGTTTGGAAAGGTTATCAAGGAGATCAGACTCGATTTTTCTAGAGTTATGATCACAAACCTAACTTCATTTGCTTATGTGAGGCAAATGCTGAAATTGTTTTTCTCTTTGGGAGATGTGACAGTGATGTCTGGGGTGCTGCTTTTTTCCCCTAGTGCCCTTAGTACGTTGTTTCTCAGAAAACTCAGAAATGCTATTTCAGAAAAAAGTTTTACAAAATTGCACCACTTAAAGGTATCTTTCATTAGAACTCAGATGAGCTAAGACATTTCCAAATTTGTGGGGTGGGGGGGTTGTTTGTTTTTAATATTTTAGGTTTGGGGGTACATGTGAAGTTTTGTTACGTAGATAAACGTGTCATCGAGTTTGTTGTACACATCATTAGATCACTCAGGTATTAAGCTTGGTCCCCAAGAGTCATCTTTTCTGCCCTCTCCCTCCTCCCACCCTCTCCCTTCAAGTTGATCCCAATGTCTGTCCTTTCCTTCTTTGTGTTCATGAGTTCTTATCATTTAGCTGCCACCAAATTTGTGTTTCAAAGCTTAATCTCCACCTCCGTTGTAACTTAAAAAATTACCGGGTACATGTATTCCTGTTTGTTGTTCTGCACGTATTGGCAGATAACTGCTTTGTATACATTACTGTGATGGAAACCTTTTCTGTGAGCAGGTTTGGTGTTCGGCTCGACCGGGTACCTGCACCACCGCTGTGCGCGCCTCCTTAGTGAATGTATTGCTCACTGTGCGTTGTGGCTGCTGAGCTCATGTGTATGACACGTATTTGTTCTTTCTTTTCAGGTTATCACCAATCTAGTGAAAATGTTGAAGTCCAGAGACACTAGGAGAAATTTTTGTCCTCCAAACCACTGGCTGTCAGAACAAGAAGATATTAAAGCAGATAAGGTGATATTGAAAGATCTTTTTAATATTTATCATTAAAAATATACGTTCAGCTTGTGTTTTTCTGGGGGAGAAGAATTAAGCCCTTAAAATTATTTTTTTATGACTTATACGACTAGTAACGATAAACCTTATTACTAACTCTTACGCCAACTTCTTTTTTTTTTTTTTTTTGAGACGGAGTCTCGCTCTGTCACCCAGGCTGTAGTGCAGTGGTGCGATCTCAGCTCACTGGATTTTACGCCATTCTCCTGCCTCAGCCTCCTGAGTATCTGGGACTACAGGCGCCCGCCACCTCGCCCGGCTAGTTTTTTGTATTTTTTTTAGTAGAGACGGGGTTTCACCGTGTTCGCCAGGATGGTCTCGATCTCCTGACCTCGTGATCCGCCCGTCTCGGCCTCCCAAAGTGCTGGGATTACAGGCTTGAGCCACCGCACCCGGCCTACGCCAACTTCTTAATGGGACATATAGTAGTATCATTGACTTAAAATTATATTCTGAGTTATCCTCAATTTTCCTTTTTAACCTGAGATTATATTAAAGTCTAATAATTCTTTGTTGAGGTTGAAAAATACTTTGCTTTTGTTAGTATTAATGTATGTCTAGTACTTAAAAGAGATGGATCTTGTGCCTAATTTTTGTGTTTTTTTTTTTTTTGAGACGGAATCTTGCTATGTTTGCTTGTGGTGGCCTGAAGGGATCCTCCCACCTTGGCTTCCCAGAGTGCTGGGATTACAGATGTGAGCCACTACACCAATCTTTTATCCTTGATTTTCTGAAAGAACAGACACAAATTTGAATATTACTAACACTTATATCCAAAGCAGATTCAGTAGTATGATACGTTAGTAAAAAATTTAAGTGGCCAGGCGCAGTGGCTCATGCCTGCAATCCCAGCACTACGGGAGGCCTAGACAGGCAGATCACTTGAAGCCAGGAGTTCGAGACCAGCCTGGCCAACGTGGTGAAACCCTGTATCTCTACTGAAAATAAAAAATTAGCCGGGTGTGGTGGCAGGCACCTGTAATCCTAGCTACTTGGGAGGCTGAGGCAGGAGAATCGCTTGAACCCGGGAGGCGGAGGTTGCAATAAGCTGAAGCTGTGCCATTGCGCTCCATCCTGGGCCACAAAAGTGAAACTGTCTCAATAAAAAATTAAAAAAAGAGGCCGATCATGATTGCTCACTTCTTTAATCCCAGCACTTGAGGAGGCCAAGGCGGGCAGATCACCTGAGGTTGGCTAAGCTCGAGACCAGCTTAGCCAACATGGCGAAACCCCGTCTCTACTAAAAATACAAAAATTAGCCAGGTGTGGTGGCAGATGCCTGTAATCCCAGCTACTCAGGAGGCTAAGGCAGGAGAATCACTTGAACCCAGGAGTCAGAGGTTGCAGTGAGCTGAGACCGCGCCATTGCACTCCTGCCTGGGTGACAAGAGTAAAATTCCGTCTCAAAAAAAGAAAGAAAAATGAAAGAAAATACAAATATTATCCGGGCATGGTAAGTGTCCCCCTGTAGTCCCAGCTACTGGGGAGGCTGATGTATGAGAATCCCTTGAGCCCTGAAGCGGAGGTTGCAGTGAGCCGAGATCGTGCCACTACACTCCAACCTGGGTGACAGAGCGAGATTCTGTCTCAAAAAAAAAACAAAAAATGTAAGTGGTGTTAACAGAGGGACATAGGGTATATTCAGTTTTGTTCTTGAGAAAAAGTCATAACTGGATTCATTTCAGATTCTTGGGAGTAGGAGTAGTGGAGGGTATAAAAGAAACCATGTCAGTCAGGCACGGTGGCTCATGCCTATAATCCCAGCACTTTGGGAGGCCAAGGTGGGTGGATTGCCTGAGCTCAGGAATTTGCGACCAGCCTGGGCAACATGGTCAAACCCAGTCTCTATTAAAATACAAAAAATTAGCCGGGCATGGTGGTGTGCGCCTATAGTCCCAGCTACTTGGGACTGAGGCTGAGGCTGAGGCTGGAGAATCGCTTGAACCCAAGATGTGGAGGTTGCAGTGAGCTGAGATCGCACCACTGCACTCCAGCCTGGGCGACAGAGCAAGACTCCATCTCGAAAAAGAAAAAGAAACCATGTCACAGAAATATTAGAGGAGAGAAAGCAGGAGTGTTTTAGAAAAATTTTATAAGCGTGACTATGTCCTCATGAGGTATTTGGTAGTTAAGCCTGTTGCCTCTGACTCTGCCCACTGGCAAGGTATAGCAATGGTGGCAGATCCTGCGGCAGTGAATAGCTCCAGGACCCAGGCCGGGGTCACTTCACAGCAAAAGAAGCAGTCCTGGCACGGTGCTTGGTTCCAGGTCTGGGAGGACCCTACACACTGGGTGTGGAGTGTTCTGTCATGCTGGAGAGCGAGGAAGCCATTGCAGGGTGGCTGGGGCTGGGAGACAGGGTTAGGAGCCTGTCTGTAGCTGGTCATGGGCGGAAACTGGAAGCATTCATGAAAGCAGCTAACTCTTGAGTTTGCAAGGACACTAACAAAACCCTTCATCGTCATATTTGTAGGATGCAAAGGAACCGTCTCATTATTTTGAATACTGTTTTGAAAAAAAGAAGTACTCAAGCATTTAACCCACCTTTCATTTATAAACTGTACCTCAGGCAGAACAGATAAGTGATGATGTGTGATCTTTTGCATAGAAGTATTCCAGCCAATACTACATGAAAATGATTTTTGCAAACTGGAATCAGCCTGTTGCAGGCTCTGGTGAAGGAGATGACCAGGGCGGTGCCACTCCAGGTGCAGCACTTGTCTGGGGTCTGCTGGTCTGAGATGGTGTGTTGGCTTCCCAGGAGAGGAGGGTCTGGGCCCAGAATGCAAATGACTGCACCTCTTTTTTACTCCAGAAAGTTGTGCGATGGGAAGATGTCAACTGAACCCAGCAGTGTGTTTAGCGATTTAATTGATTTACATTTTGGCACAAGTCCCTTATCTCATCACCAACTGGTAGTATACAGTGCACACACCCACACTCGAAGTAGGTTTCACCTCTGCAGTGATAAGCAGAGATGGGGGCCTCTCGATGAATGAGCATCCCACGACCTAGGAAACGTTCTCGCCAGAACGTTAAATCTAAATGTGGTGGAACCTCTACATCTAACTACAAAATTACAGGAAACAGAGCGGTCAGAAGTACATCTTTAACAACACCATGAGGGTGCAATTAGCAAAATCTAGATTATGGGCAATTTTACAGGATAAAAATTCCTTCATTAAAAATTGCAAGGGTGGCTAGACGCAGTGGCTCACACCTGTAATCCCAGCATTTGGGAGGCTGAGGTGGGCGGATCACGTGAGGTCAGTTCGAGACCACCCTGGCCAACATGGTGAAACCCCATCTCTAAAAATACAAAAGTTAGCCGGGCATAGTGGCATGCGCCGGTAATCCCAGCTACTTGGGAGGCTGAGGCAGGAGAATCGCTTGAACCTGGGAGGCAGAGGTTGCAGTGAGCCAAGATCAGGCCACTGCACTCCAGCCTGGGCAATAGTGAGTGAGACTCCATCTAAAAAGAAAAAAAATTGCAAGGGCCAGCTGGGCGTGATGGCTCATGCCTGTAACCCAGGCACTTTGAGATGCTGAGGCGGGTGGCTTGCTTAATTTCAGAAGTTCAAAACCAGTCTGAGCAAGATAGCAAAACTCCATCTCTACAAAATATACAAAAATTAACCAGGTGTGGTGGTATACACCTGTAGTCCCAGCTACTCGGGAGGCTGAGGTGGGAGGATCGCTTGAAACCAGGAGGTAGAGGTCATGGTGAGCTGAGGCTGCACCACTGCATTCCAGCCTGGGTGACAGAGTGAGATCCTGTATCAAAAAGTAGAAAATTGCAAGGACCAAAAATAAGGGATGAGAGGAACTGACAGATGAAAAATAAGAGAAAATATACTATGTCTATTTTATTTGAATACTGCCACAACCAAATGGAAAAAAAAACTAGAAAGTGAATCTTTGATGATAATTTTTAAGGTGATCTATTTTGCTTCATAAAGCAATTATATTGTTTTACTATGTTTAGATATTATGCATCATTAAATAAAACAATTAGAGATTTCTTTGGGGTGTATTAGAAAACATAGTTAACTGTAGAAGTATGAAAGGACAGCCAGAGTGAGAGAGGACTTGAAAAGGTAGTCCAAAAGGGGACATGAAGGTATGAGGTCAGAGAGAGGGCCCAGTCCATAGTAGAGAAGTGTCCAACACCAGTTCTGTTCAAGTGTGATCAGGTCAAAGTGTGTGCTAGAGCACAGGGGAGTTCTGAACCAGGATTGCCCCCAACAGGTCACTCAGCTCTATGTGCCAGCATCCAGACATGTGTGGAGGTTCCGGCGGATGGGAAGGATAGGCCCGCTGCAGTCCACCCTGGACGGTGAGTTCTCTAGGACACAGGGTTACTGAGGTATGAATTACACACTGTCACATTCACTCCTTTAATTTACAGAGTAGTAAACTCATACAGCATGTCACCCCCACCAGGAGCTACCATGTAGAAAAGTCATCACCCCCAAAATTGCCTCTAGCTCCATTGCAGCCACCTCTTCAGCAGACACCCATTTCTGTTTCGTTCTGTCACTTTGCCTTTTGCAAAAGGCCTCCAAGGGGAACCATGCTGTGTAGTCTGCTCCTGGCTCCTTTTGGTCAGCACAGTACATTTGAGGGTGCTGTGTGGGTTGATTGCTCCCTCTGTTGCTCAGCTGTATTCCAGTGTGGGGATGCACCACAGTTTGTGAATCAATTAATTCGTTGAAAGACATTTGGCTTCTTTTTTTCAGTCTCTGGGAATGTGAGTACAGCTGCTATAAACATCTATGTACAGGTTTTTCTGTGAACATACATTTTGTTTGACACGGAGTAAGTTTCACTGGAAGTAAGAATCCTGAGACATTTGGCAAGTTGATGTTTAACTTGATGAGAAGCTGCAGAACTGTGTTCCAGGGTGGCTGCACCGCTTTGTGTTCAGACCAGCAATTAATGAGAGCCCCTGTTGCTCCCAGTCCTCACAGGCAATTACAGTTGTCATTTTAAAAAGAATTTTGTGGGCTGGGCGCGGTGGCTCACTCCTGTAATCCCCAGCACTTTAGGAGTTCGAGGTGGGCGGATCACGAGGTCAGGAGTTCAAGACCAGCCTGACCAACATAGTGAAACCCCATCTCTACTAAAAATACAAAAAAGTAGCTGGGCGAGTGGCGGGCACCTGTAATCTCAGCTACTTGGGAGGCTGAGGCAGGAGAATTGCTTGAACCCAGGAGGCAGAGGTTGTAGTGAGCCGAGATCACGCCACTGCACTCCAGCCTGGATGACAATACAAGACTATATTAAAAAAAAAATCCATGATAAAAGGTGGGAAATGATATCATATTGTGGTTTTAATTTGTATCTACCAGCCAACTAATGATATTCAGCATCTTTTTCATGAATTTGGTTTTTTCTTTTGTTTTCTTTTTTTTTTTTTTTTTTTTTGGAGACAGTCTCACTGCGTTGCTCAGGCTGGAGTGCAGTGGTGCGATCACAGCTCACTGCAGCCTTGACTTCCTGGGCTTCAGCGGCCTTCCTGCCTTAGCCTCCAAAGTGGTTGTGACCACAGGCATGTGCTACCACACCTGGCCAATTTTTAATTTTTTTTTTTTGTAGAGTTGGAATCTGTATATGTTGCCCAGGCTGACCTTTAACTCCTGGGCTCAAGGGATCTTCCCACCTTGGCCTCCCAAAGTACTATGATTACAGGTGTGAGTGACTGCACACTGCCTGTGAACATGTTTTTTAGTTATTGAATTTTGAGAGTTACAAAGCTATTCTGGATATGGTTTATCAGATATGTATTTGCAAATATTTTGTCCCAATCTGTGGCTTGTCTTTTTCTTTTCTTAGCAGTGTCTTTCAAGGAGGAGAAGTTTTAAATTTGATAGTCCATTTACCGTTTTTTTCTTTAATGAATTTGTGTTTTTGATATGATGTCTAAGATACCTTCACGTAACACTTTACTTTTTTCCTTTTTTTTTTTTTTTTTTGAGACAGGGTCTCACTGTGTCACCAGGCTGGAGTATAGTAGTGCAGTCGCAGCTCACTGCAGCCTTGAACTCTGCAGTCTCAGGCAGTCCTCCCACCTCAGCCTCCTGCATTGCTGGGACTATAGGCTTGTGCCACCATGCCCAGCTAATTTAAAAAAAATTTTTTTTTGTAGAGGCAAGGTTTCTCTGTGTTGCTGAGTTTCTCAAACTCCCGAGCTCAAGGGCTGCTCTCACCTCAGCCTAGGATTACAGGCATAAGCTGCCATCCCCAGCTCCTTGAAATGAATTTTAAGAGGCCAAGTTATGATTTATTGTTGGAAAGGAATGGGATACGTGTTTATTCATGAAATACTGCCTGGGGCCCACTGTGTATACAACCTTCTCCCAGGTACCATCTCATGCACACACGCCTGGTCTGGGAGGAACGTTGTTGCCTTAGTAGGAGGAAAAGGACATGAAGGTGGTCGGGGGTGGCCGGGGCACTTGCCACTGCCGAATCTGGCTGCATTCGGGTCTCACCGCGAGTGCTCAGCCTAGCTGTGCACTTGAGACGTGCTAGACAGCTGGAGCGGAAGTGTAGTTCTTGATTAGGACATCTTTAATATTCGATCAAGGTGTGTATTTGGGGAGCTGCTGAAGACTTCTGTGCTGATCCTGCACTGTGCGTGGCTCATGGGTCTGCCTGAGGCAGGGATGTGTTCATGGAACTGGATTTAGATAAATAAGTTAATCAGGATGATTTCATGAATCTTCACCTTAATAGTTGTCAGTGGGAATGCAAGGGAAAGTGCAAGTGAACTAATTAAGATTTTAAAATGTGTTGTAGTGGGTTTGGAGTCCCCGCCGCTGTCTGTGTCTGAGGAAAGACAGCTTGCCGTCTTGACAGAGTTGCCTTTTGTGGTTCCATTTGAGGAACGAGTAAAGGTATGCAATTTGGTTTATTTATTGTCACTACGTATCATATTAGTGTTAAGAAATTAACACATCCACCAAAGAAATCTCTAAAGGTGCCTAGTGCCTAGCTGATTACATAACATACTTTTCTCATTAGGTTGAAATAGGTAAGAATGATTTATAAAACCCAACTAGATACCTCTTTTTACAAACTGGAAGTATTTTCTTAGTTACAACTGGTGGAAAGCCCTTTTACACTATAGATTTCTTATAACAAGGGTCTAACGTCATTTTTCTCTATTAAATTTTGCATTGTTTGGCCAGGGACAGTGGCTCATGCCTGTAATCCCAGCACTTTGGTAGGCCGAGGCAGGCAGATCGAGCCCATGGGTTTAAGACCAGCCTGGGCAACATAGCAAAACGCTGTCTCTACAAAGAATATAAAAGTTAGTTGGGCATGGTGACGTGCACCTGTAGTCCCAACTACTCGGGATGCTGAGGTAGGAGAATCATTTGAGCCTGGGAGGCAGAGGTTGCAGTGAGCCAAGATGGCGCCACTTATACTCCAGCCTGGGCAACAAAGCAAGATCCTATCTCAAAGGGGGGAGAATATTTTGCATTGTTTTTGAAAATGTCAATTTTTTGTGAAGATACACTTCTGTACATTCATGTTTAAGTTATTTATCAGAAATGCTGTTTTATTTTTATTTTTCTGAGACAGGATCTTACTCTGTCACCTGGGCTAGAAAGCAGTGTTGTGATCATAGCTCACTGCAGCATTAAACTCCTGGGCGCAAGCCACCATCTCACCTAAAGTGCTGGGATCACAGGCGTCACCTGCTGCACCCGGCCTGGAAACACAACTTTTTTTTTTTTTTTTTTTTGAGATGGAGTCTCCTCTGTCGCCACTGGAGTGCAGTGGTATGATCTTGGCTCACTGCAACCTCTGCCTCCCAGGTTCAAGCGATTCTCCTGCCTCAGCCTCCCAAGTAGCTAGGACTACAGGCACGTGTCACCACGCCTGGCTAATTTTTTGTATTTTTAGTAGAAACGGGGTTTCACCATGTTAGCCAGGATGCTCTCGATCTCCTGACCTTGTGATCTGCCCGTCTTGGCCTCCCAAAGTGCTGGGATCACAGGCGTGAGCCACCACGCCCGCCACTTTACTTTTTATAAAAGAAGAAATGGACAAATATCTTAATTCCTTGTCTGCTGTCTTTGATGTACAAAACTTTGTTTATATATATTTCCAAATTTTAAAATGTTTTGTTTTTATTTGTCAACTATTTTTGCCAAATTTCTGAAGATTAGCTGGTTCCGTTCTCCAGTAATGGCTTCAAGAGTGTATTTTTTAGGCCTGTACACTCTGTTTATGTGGTGAACAAAAGAGTTTCTTTTGAAGCTGTTCGTGTCCCTTCACGAAACCGTCCCTGCACGTGCGTACATGCACACACACTCTCTCTCTCTGTGTCTCTCACTCACTCACATAATTCCTGAGCTCCCTCTACTGGATTTTTAACATCAAAAAGATTATTTGAATTTTGTCATAGAGATATTTCTACTAGTGTTAGTATACAGCTTTTACAAAGCTGTTCTACCTAAGTTTTTATAAAGGATTTATAAATGAAAATACTCTATAGCATGGGGTTTTAATTTTAATTTTAATTTATTTTATTTTTGAGACAGTCTCACTCTGTCACCCAGGCCTGAGTGCAGTGGTGCAGTCTCAGCTCACTGCAACCTCTGCCTCCCGAGTTCACGAGATTCTCGTGCCTCAGCCTCCCAAGTAGCTGGGATTACAGGCATGAACCACAGTGCCTGGCTGGATTTTTTTAAGTTTATTTTAAACTGGGCAAAGGAGCAACATTTGAAATATTTAAATATGATATACATTATATATTATCTATATATTTATTGATAAAAATCACTATTTGATACCTTAATTATTAGCATTTATTTCAGAATTTATGAAGATACAAAGATAAGATTTAGCAGTTTATTCTTTGGTAGCTTGTAACAGGTCTTTTGTTCCTAATAACCTTACAGCTTTCCTTGTTTGTTAGATCTTTCAGAGGTTGATTTATGCAGATAAGCAAGAAGTTCAAGGAGATGGTCCATTTCTGGATGGAATTAATGTCACAATAAGAAGAAATTACATTTATGAAGATGCTTATGACAAACTTTCTCCAGAAAATGGTATATATAATTCTCTAGATGTATTATTTGGCAGGTGGAGGCTAGGGAATTGCTTTAGAAAATGGTGGTTGTTTAAAAATTAGTGTCCATCATCTTGTTCCATGATGACTTAAAAACTGAAATGTGCGGCTGGGCATGGTGGCTCACACTTATAATCCCGGCACTTTGGGAGGCTGAGGCGAGAGGATTGCTTGAGCTCAGGAGTTAGAGGCCAGCCTGGGCAACGTACTGAGACCCTGCCTTGACCAAAAAAAAAAGTGAGCTTATCTGGGTATGTTAGTGTGCTCCTGTTGTCTGCGCTCTGCAAAAGGCTGAGGCGGGAGGATGGCTTGAGCCTGGGAGGTCAAGGCTGCAGTCGAACCCTGATTGTGCTACTGCTCTGGCCTTGGCAATAGAGCCAGACCCAGTTTCCAAAAAATAGTATAGCAAGTCAGATTTGGGAGACATGTTATTAAGTAATATTTCTAAAATTGACAGTTAGTACAACAGAAGCCTTTAAAAAATATTAATTATTTTTAAAGGGCAAGAAAGTAACCGGTTCCCCACCTCCCAAAGTCTGCCCCAAAAATTTAGTTTGCAAGCTGTCATTCTAAAAATCTCGATGGCAGCCATTTACGTTCTGTGTTTTTGTATAAATGTTTATATAAAATCACAAATTGTAAGCCAAATTAAATATACTAAAATAAATGCCATTGCAATCTAAGTTTCTTTATAAAAAGATAAGTGTGCTTTAATGACACTGCCATTAGTAAAGGAGGATTATATTGTAACAGCAATTTGGATAGCATTTGGAGCTCACTGGCACATTTTGTCTTACGTTAATATTTGATACTTAGTCTTCAAAGTTTGTGTGCTATTAATCTTTAATAGCAGTTTTAACTTCGAAATATTGTGATTATGATAATACATTAATTAAATGTTGGTCAATGCCAAGGGGATTAAAGTGAAAGCTTAGACTGGATCTGAAATTAAAAATGAAATCATCTTACCCAATTTTTGGAAGGCGATAGGTTGTCTGATGTGAAATGACAATTGCCTTTTCTTCTAGGGGAGCAACTTAATTTTCTTCTAAGGAAATGAAACCTGATTTCTAGTAATTTTTATTGCTTACATAAAGAGCTAATTTTGTCATAATATTGGAACAGTGGAGGAAAGCTAACATCAGTTGTTTCCTTACTCTATTTCAAGCTTTTATTTTTTTCACACAATTTACTGTTGCCATTGAATCTTTGCCATGGCCCTCTGATGCCGAGTGTCACCAGCTGAGACCGAGTGAACTCAGGTCTGCGCACAGGCTGCGGCCTCTCCGCAGGGCCAGGCTTCCCTTGCCTATCTGATTGTGTTTTCAGAATATTTGGTGTAAATGAGAGACTCCTAATCTAACTAATTGTCTAATTGAGAGATGTTTTGGGGTCCCACAGTACCTTATAAATCAATTCTTAATAGTTCTTGTGTTGTATTTTTATTAGCAGATTTCATGTTCATCTCTCCCACTTGACCCTGAAGGTTTTTACAGCTTGGGATGGAATTGTTTATTTGGTGTACACAGCTGGTGCTCAGTAGATGCTTGTTCAATTTGTGGTTGAATCCCAGGGGGAAAAAAATAGATGTGACAAAATAATGAGTTTGCCAATGATTGTGTAGTGTTTAGAGAAGAGTGCGCCGTTTAACGTCGAAGGGCCTTATAAGAGGCAGTTCTGGAGTGGCACCTCTAGGGGAGGAGCTGAGTTTGTGGGTGAGGGGCGCTCCGAGGGCGCAGGTGCTGTGGTGCGGGGTACTTGCAAGTAGGGGGCTGTAAGCTCTTCAGCCAGAGTAGAACATGTTTCTTATTTACCAGCAATTTAAAATTAACTTGGCCGGGCGCGGTGGCTCAAGCCTGTAATCCCAGCACTTTGGGAGGCCGAGACGGGCGGATCACGAGGTCAGGAGATCGAGACCATCCTGGCTAACGCGGTGAAACCCCGTCTCTACTAAAAATACGAAGAAAAACTAGCCGGGCGAGGTGGCGGCGCCTGTAGTCCCAGCTACTCGGGAGGCTGAGGCAGGAGAATGGTGTGAACCCGGGAGGCGGAGCTTGCAGTGAGCTGAGTTCCGGCCACTGCACTCCAGCCTGGGCGACAGAGCAAGACTCCGTCTCAAAAAATAGTAATAATAATAAAATTAAATTAAATTAACTTTAAAACTACTCCATGTAGATGATTCTTTGATGTTACTGTCCAGTTATAACAAACCTCAAATTTCCTAATGAATCCTTAAGCTTTAAAAATTATTTAAAAACTGATCATACCCCACCTCCCTAAATGCATGCTAATAATTGCATTGAAGTTAAAAGATTTGGAAGAATCTTCTCATAATGTTTATACCATAATGCTTAAAATCTTTATAAATGTTCTCAAGTACTATAGGAAAGATTAAGCCATGTGTTAAAATGTGGTGTTTTGCTAGGCAAATATAGTAAAGTCAGATATCTCAGAATCATTAATGTACTTGTGAGAGAATGGTTTGAGGTGCGTTTTTGACTAATAATTTACATTTAATCAACTAATGTGATTATTCCACATACCATCTAGTCATTCAGCGAACCCATGCTTTACGATGCTGGTCTGCCTCATCTCGGAGCGGTTCTCTGAAGTGTGCATGTTCGCCCCGTCACCCATAAGCTGACTGAGTGGAATGCAGAGAGGCTGACGGCTGCCCCTGCAGTTGGTGCTCAGAGAGCAGAGACGGGCTGGGGCCTCACAGGAGTGCCCACGCACTCCCTGCCTGCACTGCATTACCTTGTTGCAGTGTGGAATATTGGGAGAAATCGTCACATTTCCTCATGGGATTGCTGTAAGAATTATAAAGTGGGTAACACAGTTCCCTTGGGGCCTGGAGCTCACACTGTCATTGACTCTTGGGTGAGAATGAGGCAAAGCTGGCTCCGCGCTCTGCTCTCATCATTCTGGAGAGCCTCATTTGTCTGCTTTTGTTGGTTGGTTACTTTTATTTTATTTCATTTAATGGGCAGAATTACCATTTCTTCCTGAAGCAGAGGAAATTTCTTCCAGAAGCAGGAAAGCAAGCTGGAGCCAAATGGCTTAGATGTGTTTACCTGATTCCCAAGGGTGACACGGACACTGACCCAGAGGTTGGGTGGCACAGCCAGGCAGCACTGCCTCCCTGCTGTTGTGCAGAGTGGCCCCATCTTGTCCATTCAGTCAGCGACCATTGCTCAGTGAATGGGAGCTTGGTATGTGGTGGCTGTAAGCCTCAGTCAGTCCAGTAAATTGTATTTGCCCTACTTGACACATATCATAGACTCTTTACACTCCAGGTACTGAAACTTCAAAATTACTGACGTGTACATAGCAATGTCGGGATAAACAGGGTTTTGAGGAGATTGCCTGGAGCCTGTATCAAGCATTCTGCTAAACCACTTTTCCAGGATGCTTCTAAAGGTTATGTGTCCCTTGAGATGCTCCAGGGCGGATATGTGTGGGTGACTGTGCACCAAAGCCGACAGATGGCAGCAGCGCGTGGGGTCTGTGAAAGTATCGAATGTACGCTACGTGCTGGTGCTTCCCCTGACTTCATGCAGCAGCCTCTTCTCCAACTCTCGCCTCTCCTTCCCCCTATCTTTTCCGCAAAGCACCTGTAGAACTTTCTTACAAAAAGATAAAGGACGGTTCACTTACTTCCCCAAAGCTGTTCTCTGATTCAGCCTGTTTATCAGGTCACATCTTAACTTGGTCCACCTTGTGGTTTTTTTTGGTTTTGGGTTTTTGTTTTTTGAAACGGAACTTCTCTCTCGTTGCCCAGGCTGCAGTGCAGTGTCGCGATCTTGACTCACTGCAACCTCCGCCTCCTGGGTTCAAGTGATTCTCCTGCCTCAGCCTCCTAAGTAGCTGGGATTACAGGTGTGCACCACCATGCCTGGCTAATTTTTTTTTGTGTTTAGTAGAGACGGGGTTTCACCATGTTAGGCTGGTCTCAAACTCCTGACCTCAGGTGACCCACCTGCCTTGGCCTCCCAAAGTGCCGGGATTACAGGTTCGTGCCACCGCACCCGGCCTGTTTTTGGGGTTTTTAAATTTTTATTTTAGAGATGGGGGGTCTCGCTTTCACCCAGGCTGGAGTGCAGTGGTGCAGTCATAGCTCACTGCAGCCTCAAACTCCTGGGCTCAAGTGATCCTCTTGAGTAGCTGGGATTACAGGCACACACCACCATTCCCAGCTTTTCTTAATATTTTGTGGAGAAAGGGTCTTGCTGGTGTTGCCCAGGCTGGTCTTGGACTCCTGGCCTCAGGCAGCCCTGCCTTGGCTTCCCAAAGTGTTGGGATTACAGAAGTGAGCCTCTGTGCCCAGAAAAAGACAATGTTTTAGTTTACTTTTTTTTTTCTTTGAGTCTGTCACGCAGGCTGGGGTGCAGTGACATGATATTGGCTTACTGCAACCTCTGCCTCCCAGGTTCAAGCGATTCTCCGGCCTCAGCCACCCAAGTAGCTGGGATTACAGACATGTGCCACCATGCCCAGCTAGTTTTTGTATTTTTAGTGGAGATGGGGCTTCACCGTGTTGGCCAGGCTGGTCTCGAACTGCTGACCTCAAAGCGGTCCACCCACCTCAGCCTCCCAAGGTGCTGGGATTACAGACATGAGCCACTGCACCTGGCCTTAATTTACTCTTTGTGGCAAATTATATAACCAGTAATTTTCCCCCCTTTTCAGCCAAATACAGCTATTAAAAGATCATATAGATCAGGGTTGTCCAATCTTTTGGCTTCCCTGAGCCACATTGGAAGAGGAATAATTGTCTTGGGCCACACATAAAATACACTAACGATAGCTGATAAGCTTTAAAAAAAAAAAAAATCACAGTCCGGGCGCGGTGGCTCATGCCTGTAATCCCAGCACTTTGGGAAGCCGAGGCGGGTAGATCACAAGGTCAGGAGTTCAAGACCAGCCTGGCCAATATGGTGAAACCCCATCTCTACTAAAAATAGAAAAATTAGCCAGGCGTGGCGGCACACACCTATAGTCCCAGCTACTTGGGGTGGCTGAGGCAGAAGAATCACTTGAACCTGGGAGGCAGAGGTTGCAGTGAGCTGAGATGGCACCACTACACTCTAGCCTGAATGACAGGAGACCCCGTCTCGAAAAAAAAAAAAAGGAAAAAAAAAATTAATGTTTTAAGAATGTAGGAATTTGTGTTGGGCCGCATTCAGAGCCATCCTTGGCCACATCGGCCTGTGGGCTACAGGTTGAGGGCAAGCTTGCCGTAGACTCTGGAGGACCAACTCCCTGAGAGTTCGTGGAGGCAGAGTTTGCAGTGAGCCGAGATCATGCCACTGCACTCCAGCCTCGGTGATAGAGCAAGACTCTATCTCAAAAAATAATGATAATATCATTGCTGTTTTGAGTCCTATGTTAAAATGTCCCTAAGATCCTTGCACCCCTTCCCCAAGCCTTCCTGTAAGGCCAGTTGATGTTATTGCTTTCTTGTAACATCTTTCCTCCTCACCTTCCCATTTTTTTGAACAGAGCCTGATTTGAAAAAGCGGATCCGTGTGCACTTGCTCAATGCCCATGGCCTGGATGAAGCTGGCATTGATGGTGGTGGTATTTTCAGAGAGTTTTTAAATGAACTACTGAAGTCAGGATTTAACCCCAACCAGGGGTTCTTTAAGACTACTAATGAAGGGCTTCTGTACCCCAACCCGGCTGCTCAGATGCTTGTGGGAGATTCTTTTGCCAGACATTACTACTTCCTAGGCAGAATGCTTGGAAAGGTAAAGTAACTTTCATATAAAAATAGACCTCGGACCAAAAGATGTTGACATTTTATGTTTATGTGTGGTTGTTATCCAGGTTTGTCGTAAAATACTGTTTATTTTAAATTTGGATGCTAAATGTTGCAAAAGCACTGCACGAAACAAATTTGTATGGTTGTAAGTAGGTGCTATGGTTTGAATGTCCCCTCCAAACTCGTATTGAAACTTGATCCCCAGTGTGCCAGTATTGAGAGGGTGGAACCTTTAAGAGGTGATTAGATCATGTGAGCTCGGCCTTCATGAATGAATGAGTGGTTTATTGTGGGAGGGGCCCTGGTGACTTGACAGGAGGGAGCCCCTAACCTTGTGATGCCCTGTGCCGCCTCTGGACTCTGCAGAGTCCCCACCACTGAGAAGGCCTCACCAGGGGCTGCCCCTGGACCCTGGGCTCCTGGCCTTCCAGCTATAAGAAATGGATTTCAGTTTTTATTAATTACTCATTTCAGGTCTTCCATTACAAGCAGTCAAAATGTACTAAGACAGTAAGTTACTGCCTAGTGACTATTAGTTTACTCGGACTGCTGCAACACATCACCACACGCTTTTGGGGGTGAGGAGGGGGGCTTAGAAAAACTGAAATGTATTTGACAGTTCTGGAGGCCAGAAGTCCAAACTTAGGGTGTCAGCAGCAGTGTAGATTCCTTTTTAGAGGCTCTAGAAGAATTCGTTCTTCTGGTCTTGCCAGTAGCCCTTGACCTTTTTTGGCTTGTAGATTCATCATTTTGATCTCTGCCTCTGCTCTAATGTGGACTTCTCCCTGAGTGTCTGTGTCAACACTGCCCTCTATTTTTTTAAATAAGGACACCTGTCGTTGTATTTGGGGCCTGCCCTGATCCAGTGTGACGTCATCTTAATTTGATTATCTGCAAATACCTCATTTCCATAGAAGGTTATATTCACAGATTAGGATTTGAATTTGTCTTTTGCGGGGACACAGCTCTACCTGCTAGAGTGACATTTATCAAGTTGAGTATTCAGGAGTTATTATTAGCTAGTTTGTTTGTTTGAGACGGAGTCTCTCCTCGCTCTGTTGCCCAGGCTGGAGTGCTGTGGCGTCATCTCTGCTCACTGCAAACTCCACCTTCCAGGTTCAAGGGATTGTCCTCCACCAGCCTCCTGAACTGCAGGTGTGCACCACCACGCCCAGCTAATTTTTGTATTTTTAGTAGAGATAGGGGTTTCCACCATGTTGTACAGGATGGTCTTGAACTCCTGACCTCAAATGTCCACCCGCCTCAGCCTCCCAAAGGATTACAGGCGTGAGCCACTGCACCTGGCCTGTTTAAATAAATTAGAAATAATTAAATTATTCTTAAATTAGAAATAATTAAATAAATTATTTATTCTTAAATAAATTAGAAATTAAGACTGGGCACGGTGGCTCATGCCTGTAATCCCAGCACTTTGGGAGGCCGAGGCGGGTGGATCATGAGGTCAGGAGATCGAGACCATCCTGGCTAACATGGTGAAACCTCGTCTCTACTAAAACTATAAAAAATTAGCGGGGCGTGGTGGTGGGCGCCTGTAGTCCCAGCTACCCGGGAGGCCTAGGCAGGAGAATGGCGTGAACCCGGGAGGCGGAGCTTGCAGTGAGCCAAGATTGCGCCGCTGCACTCCAGCCTGGGTGACAGAGCGAAATTCTGTCTCAAAAAATAAAAATAAAAATAAATAAATAAAATAGAGGTTAATGTTGCTATTGTGATTAATTTCTGTAAGAATTAATCAGAGCTTACTCATTTTCAACTTTGTAATAAAATTTCTTTATCTCATTGGTGGTTCTGTTCTCTGAGAAGCATAGTGCATGGAGTTGCCTGTTTTGAGAAGTAGCTTAATTAAAAATCAGTGCCTGCAAAACAGATGGTACTTTTATGACTTCTTTTACGTAACAGTTTTATTAAAATATAACTCACATCATGGAAAATTGAACCTTTTAAAGTGTACAGTTCAGTGGTTTTTAATGTATTCACTGTGCTGTGTGACCATCACCAATATCTAACTTGGAAGCAGTGTCATCATCCCAAAAAGGAAACCCTATGTAGTCACTCCCTATCCTGCCCTTCCTCCCCCAGCCCTGGCCAACCACTCATCTACTTTCAGTCTCTATGGATTTTTTTTTTTTCCTGGACATTTCATATAAGTGGAATCATTTGTTTTATCGACTATAAATTTGTGACCTTTTGTTATTGGCTTCTTTGATTTAGCATGTTTTCAGGTTTCATTAATGTCCTAATAGGTCAGAGCTTCACTCCTTTTAAGGGCCGAATCTTATTTCGTTGTATGGATATACCACACTTTGGAGTTTGTTTTGTTCATTTTGAAACAGACTGCCACCTAGGCTGGAGTGCACTGCTGCAAACACGGCTCAGTCCTGTGCCTAAGCAGTCCTCTTGCTTTCAGCCTCTCAACTGTGGTAAAAGTTGCTTGCTACCACACCTAATTGTTTCATTTTATTGTAGAGGCAGGCTCTCGCCATGTTGCCCAGGCTGGTCTTGAACTCCTGGTGTCAAGCAGTCCTCCTGCCTCAGTCTCTCAAAAGGCTAGGATTACCGGTGTGAGCCACCACACCCAGTCACCACATTTTGTTTACTTATTCATCCCAGCCTGGAGTGCAGTGGTGCGTTTGCATTGTTTCCACCTTTTGGTTATTATGAATAATGCTGCTACAAACATTTGTATACAGGCTGTTATTTGGACATAGGTTTTTCATTTTTCTTGGGCATATACCTAGACATGAAAGTGTTAGGTCATACAGTACTCCACGTCAAAGGGTCTGCAACCTTTTACAGTTCGTGAAGGTTTCAGTGACTCTACATCCTTGTCAGCACTTAGTGTTGTCTTTTTCATTACAGCCATTCTAGTGGGTGGGAATTGGTGTCTCGTTGTGGTTTTAATTTCCCTGATGACCAATAATGTTAACCATCTTTTCATGTGCTCCATGACTTCTGTTGAGAAATGTCTATTCAAGTCCATTGCCTATTTTTTTATTGGATTGTCTTTTATTATTAAGTCCCTGAAATGCAATGAGTTACGAAATGTATATTCTCTGAGGAAGCTAAAACATTGTCAGATAAATGATTTGCAAGTGTTCTCTTCCTTCTCTGGGTGGTCTCTTCACTTTCAGGATGATTTCCTTTGAAGAACGAACACTTTTAATTTTGAAGTCTAATGTGTTTTTTTTTCTTTTATTGCTTGTTTTTGGTGTCTTATCCATTCCCTGACCTAAAATCACAAAGGTTTCCACCTGTATGTTCTTCTGACAATTTTGTAGTTTTAGCTGTTACATTTTGGTCTTTGATCCTTTTTGAGTTAATTTTTGTAGTTTGTATGAGTTAGGCATCCTCATGTTCTTGGCAGCCTTGTTGAAAAATTAGTAGACCGTACACTTAACACTGTGGGTCTGCCCTTATGCAATATGGTCTTGATTACTGTAGCTTTGCAGTATGGGGTATGTGTGTATTTATTTATAGCAAATGGGAGTAGAACCGCAGCCTTGTTAAGCAGGAGTGGTGGGAAGGAATCAGTCTATGCTGGATATAGAATAATTCCCCTTTATTTGTGTCTCTTTGAAATGCATTGTCATAGCCCCAGTTATTTCTTTGTTCAGACTCCCAGTGATTTTAAGTGCTCTTCAGGTTTGAGAAAGGGCTCCAGCATGACTTCACTACCGTAACGGTTTGTGTTACATCGTCATCTTCAGGCTCACCGTATTTCAGGTGGCAGATTTCAGGTGTTGATTTGATGTTGATTTGTGAGCTGGCTTTGGTGTCAGTTTGTGGATAGCATCTCTTTCTTTGTTGATGGTCACACAGCCTACTTCTCAGTTTCAGCTTCCTCTGGAGGATGTACATTTCATAATTCATTGTATGAAAATCTTTACAAGGGGCTGGACACGGTGGCTCACACCTGTAATCCCAGCACTTTAGGAGGCCAAGGCGGGCAGATCACCTGAGGTCGGGAGTTTGAGACCAGCCTGACCAATATGGAGAAACCCCATCTCTACTAAAAACACAAAATTAGTTGGGCGTGGTGGCGCATGCCTGTAATCCCAGCTACTCAGGAGGCCGAGGCAAGAGAATCGCTTGAACCTGGGAGGCGGAGGTTGTGGTGAGCCAAGATCACACCATTGCACTACAGCCTTTGCAACAAGAGCAAAACTCTGTCTCAAAAAAAAAAAAAAAGAAAAGAAAATCTTTTTTTTTTTTTTTTTGAGACGGAGTCTCGCTGTGTCGCCCAGGCTGGAGTGCAGTGGCCAGATCTCAGCTCACTGCAAGCTCCGCCTCCCGGGTTTACGCCATTCTCCTGCCTCAGTCTCCCGAGTAGCTGGGACTACAGGCGCCCGCCACCTCTCCCGGCTAGTGTTTTGTAGTTTTTAGTAGAGATGGGGTTTCACCGTGTTAGCCGGGATGGTCTTGATCTCCTGACCTCGTGATCCACCCGTCTTGGCCTCCCAAAGTGCTGGGATTACAGGCTTGAGCCACCGCGCCTGGCCGAAAAGAAAATCTTTACAATGCAATCCCATAGTGGTTTCTGTTAAAATGAGCCCAAGAACCTTCTAACTTAATAATATATATGTGAAAATAAAGGTGAGTGCTTTGCTAGGCTAACCTGAAATACTCTAAACTTAGTGGTTTTCACACAATGCAGTTACAGAAGATAGAGCATTAATTTTATCTGCATGAATTAAACCTTAAGATTATATACTACTTTTTCTTCCTGAATGTATAAATCATCCAGTCTTGATTAATGTAGAAGCTAATAGTTATTTAAGTCTGGTGAGGATAAACTCATTTTCTCCTTTGTTTATTGACATATTGCTTATAATTGAAATTATTCTGAATATGATGTCATTGTATAGTACTATACTTTGGAATGTGTATATATTTACACAAGATCCAGGGAAGAGAATTTGTGATTTTAAACCTTTCTCCCACAAATGAAGTTCATGTAAGTTATATCTTATTAAGGCTGTTTAAAATAGTAAAGTTTAGACCAATAACAAAACTATAGTTGTTTGAGGATGGTAGTTAACTTAGTTTCACATATTTAAGACTTTCCTTACATTATTTTCTGCATGGAAATTCCCAAGGGGTTACCAACTTCCAAAACATCTGATAACCATCTGATTACAAAGTTAAACTTTGTACTAACATGATAAAAATTGCTCAGATCCAAGTAAGTGTAATAGTACAACAACTAATAGTGTGGTACCTGAACATTACGTCTTTAAGAGATGAAAATTGTATATTGATGGATTATGATATTTATTGGGTCATAATGTATTTAAATTTTCTTTAATGCATATGTTAGTGATTGTTTACTGTGATAAAGTACAGAGAGGTCTTCAGGAGTGATCCTACAGAGGGAGAATTACCTCCTGTCACTGGCCACTTCTCAATTAAAAGTTCCATTAGCAAATGATTCTTGCTTCTGGTGTGGGTCATGATTGCATTTTATCGCCTGTAAATCAGGCTGCAGACAGGGAATAAATAAACAGCCCAAGGATGTGGTAATGTCATCTTGAACTTTTTTTTACAGATAGAAGCACCTAGGTCCATTTAAGCCAATTAAGTTCAGAATATTTATTGAGGCTAAGCCTTTATCATATTTGAATTCTATTTGAAAATGGCTTTTTTTCTTGCTTTAGAATATTGATTTAATTGGAATGGCATGCCTATAAATCAGATTATTTGATATTATCTTGGTTATGTATTTGAAAATTTTAATTAGATTGTATAACTTCATGGTTTATAATCTTTTATTGCAGTAGAATTCAGTGTGCATTTATTATGTAGTATAATATTGGCACTTAACAGTTTATCTTGAGATTTTCAAAAGTTGGAAAGTTTCTTTTTCTCCATCATTAGCATCCTTTTGTAAAATGTTCACTGAATTTGCTGAAACTTTAAACATCTAAATTGAGGTGAATACTAGTCATTTTATAGTTGCCTTAGTCCTTAAAGGGGCAGAGCTTCTCTTGTATAATACCTTGTTTTGGCCGGGCGCGTGGCTCAAGCCTGTAATCCCAGAACTTTGGGAGGCCGAGACAGGCGGATCACGGGGTCAGGAGATCGAGACCATCCTGGCTAACACGGTGAAACCCCGTTTCTACTAAAAAATACAAAAACTAACCGGGCGAGGTGGCGGGCGCCTGTAGTCACAGCTACTAGGGAGGCTGAGGCAGGAGAATGGCGTAAACCCGGGAGGCAGAGCTTGCAGTGAGCTGAGATCCGGCCACTGCATTCCAGCCTGGGTGACAGAGCGAGACTCCGTCTCAAAAAAAAAAACCTTGTTTTGGACCCTAAACTCTTTTTTTTGAGACTCACTCTGTTGCCCAGGCTGGAGTGCAGTGGTGCAATCTTGGCTCACTGCAACCTCCGCCTCTTGAGTTCAAGCGATTCTCCTGCCTCAGCCTCCCGAGTAGCTGGGATTACAGGTATCCACCACCCTGCTCAGCTAATTTTTGTGTTTTTAGTAGAGATGGGGTTTCACCATGTTGGCCAGGCTGGTCTGGAACTCCTGACCACAAGTGATCCGCCTGCCTCAGCCTCCCAAAGTGCTGGTATTACAGGCGCAAGCCACCGCACCCAGCAAGACGGTTTTCTATGTAAGTTTATTTCTTCAAAATTAACCATAAAATACAAATGGTTTAGATTCTGCAGTAAAAATGAGAGATGTATTCCTGAATTCAGTTGATTGCTGCACCTAAATAAGATTTCTTGGCCGGGCGCGGTGGCTCACACCTGTAATCCCAGCACTTTGGAAGGCCGAGGTGGGTGCATCACGAGGTCAGGAGATCAAAACCATCCTGGCTAACACAGTGAAACCCCGTCTCTACTAAAAATACAAAACACTAGCCAGGCGAGGTGGCGGGCGCCTGTAGTCCCAGCTCCTCCGGAGGCTGAGGCAGGAGAATGGCGGGAACCTGGGAGGCGGAGCTTGCAGTGAGCTGAGATCCGGCCACTGCACTCCAGCCTGGGCGACAGAGTGAGACTCCGTCTCAAAAAAAAAAGATTTCTCACTGTAGGTTTAGCACACAAAGTAAATTCTTTCTGCCCTTGGATTAAGTAAGGATTAAGTAAGTCTTGCTTACTGTTGAGTTTTTACTTCCTGTTTATTTTTCTCATCACTCCCAAGCAATAGTTTGAAATAGTTCTGAAATTCGTGAGGAGAATGGATCAGTATGATATCGAGACCATTCTCTTTTTTTCTGGGCTATGTTTGTCACCATGAAGGTTAGAAGTACACACTCTTGCTGGCCCTACTTAAAGTCTCCTGTTTATCTTTGGCTCTTATTTGTGCAATAAAGACAACAAATAATCTAAAAAATAGCGTTGGGTGCAGTAGCTCATACCTGTAATCCCAGCACTTTGGGAGGCCAAGGTGGGAAGATCACTTAAGCCCAGGAGTTCAAGACCAGCCTAGGCATACATAGGGAGACCTAGTCTCTACTGCTAAAAAAAAAAAAAAAAAAAAAATGTAGCCAGACATGGTGGTGTGTATCTGTAGTCCCAGCTACTTGGGAGGCTGAGGTGGGAGGATTGCTTGAGCCTGGGATGTAGAGGCTGCAGTGAGCCATGATGGCACCACCACACTCCAACCTGGGTGACAGAGACCTTATCTCAAAATAATGATAAAATAGGGCCCATGTAAATCCTTTTAAACATTTAAATATTCATTTAGATTTACCAAATGTAACTTTATGAAATAAAAGCCAAATGAAGGTGTATGGTGTTAATTTTATTGTTTCTAAACTCAAAATCAGTTTTGAGAGGCAGCAGTAAGTAAAGTGGTGGAGGTCACGCTCTGGAGTAAGACGGGCCAGTGGGGACTCCTGGCGACACCAACAGAGGGCTGGCAGAATCTGGCCTGGGTTGTCATGGGCCTCCTTGGCTTTGGTATAAGCTTGCATTGGTCAGGCGCTCAAGCTGGGACACCAGATGGAGTGTCACGTCGTTCAGGTGGAGTGATGATGCTGCCTACGTCCTGGTGGTAGTGCTAGTAAGAAGTCATCATATTCAAGGAGTTTTGCTGATGAATCAGATGTTGGGATGTGTGAAGACAAGAGAAGGTGAGGGGATCGCCTGGGTTCTGTTCTGAGAACTAGAAGGATGGAGGTCATGTTGACTAAGCTGGGGAAGGTCTGGGCAGGAGCAGGTGTGGGGAGGGAGACATTCTTATGGAGGCTTAATGGGGGGCAGTTGAGGATAGGGGCCTCAAGTTCAGAGGCAGTATCTGGGCTGAGCCATCAGCTTTCCCAGGGTACTTAAAGTCATGAGCCTGAATTAGATCACACAGGGTGTAGGTGTCACTAGAGAAGAAAAGAGATGAAGAACTGAGCCCCAGGGCTCTCCAAGATTTAGAGTCCAGAGAGTGGAGAATTGACTAATAGAAGTTCAAGAGATGAAGCTGGAAAGTAAGGGAGAAAACCAGAAAAGTAGAAATTCAGGTGCCAAATACAGATGGTGTTTGAAAGGAAGAGAAAGGTGGGTATTGTGTGATGGTACCATTAGACCAAGTAAGGTTTAGCACTGAGAAGTGGCCATGTCATTTAGCACAGTGGACAAGTGATTTCTGTGGCATGGTGAAGGCAAAAACCTCAGCAGATGGGTTGAAAAGAATGTCAGGATTATCTTCTTAAAGTATCATATGAAAGCTGAAAATACATCGCATCACAACAGAAGTGTGTACATACTCATTAGAATACATGTGAAAGAATGTTTATAGTAACACTGTATAGCCCCTAAACTGGAAACTACACAAATGTCCTTCAAAAGCATGATAGTAAGTAAGTTGTAGGATAGTCACAAGACTTACTGAATGAACAAACTACAGCTACTCAAAATGGTATGAGTGAACGGCACAGACCTAACATTGAGTTGAAGAATCCGGACACACAAAAGTACATTTTGTCAGATTTCGTTTATAGAAGTTCAGAAACAAAGCTCATTGCAGTTTTTGGAAAGCAGGATCCTGGTGCTCCTGGGAGGGTAACACTGGAAGGGGGTGCAGGGGGCTTCCAAGGTGCTAGGCATTTTCTGTGCTGTGGACTAAGTGCTTTTCCATGAGTGTGTTCACTGGGTGAAAATGGATGGAGCCACAGGTTTGTGATTAGGGCACTCTGCAGCAGTAGACTTCAGAGCAGTTACAAGAGAAAGGATTGGAGAAGAATTGGGGGACTGGTTATCAAGAAAACTATGAGCAGCCGCTTAAGGGATATGGGGCTAGGAAAGCTGTATTCTGAAGATGGGAGAAGTAATGGCATGTGTGCGTGCTGCTGGAAATGAGTCAGTGAAATTGCTGAGGGAGAGAGGAACTGCACCCTGCAAAGTGAACGTGTGAGGTCTGGTGCTAAAGCAGAGGGCGCCACAGGCCGTGTGTCCAAGAAGAGGGAGAGGAACACTGTGGGTGCAGCTGCATGAGCTGGGGAGCAGGAGCTCATTCTGACTGCTTCCCACTGTTGCTGCTTTCTGGGTGATGCAGCAGAAGGCGAGGATGGGAAGAGCAACGTTCCCAGTCCAGCCTCCTGCATCACCTGAGGATCTGTTAGAAATGCAAATTCTTGGGCTCCACCCCAGACCTTCAGAATCTGGAATTCTAGGGCTAGGGCTCAGCAAGCTGTGTGTTTTCGTTTTTGGTTTTGGGGGGTTTTTTGAGACAGAGTCTTGCTCTTGCCCAGGCTAAAATGCAGTGGCACGGCTCACTGCAACCTCTGCCTCCCGGTTCAAGCAATTCTTGTGCCTCAGCCTCCCAAGTAACTGGGACTATGGATGCCCACCACCACGCCTGGCTAATTTTTGTATTTTTACTAGAGACGGGGTTTCACTATGTTGGCCAGGCTGGTCTCAAATTCCTGGCCTCAAGTAATCCACCTGCCTTGGCCTCCCAAAGTGCTGGGATTATAGGTGTGAGCCACAACACCCGGCCAGCAAGCTATGAATAGGCTTAAATTAATAAGCATGACTCTGATGCACAGTAAAATTTGAGAATTACTGGACTATGGAAATATAATAGGATTGCCAGTTAGTGTAGGGCTCACTTGACGTTAATATCATGAAGTGAAGTGAGACCAGCCATGTAGGTTACTTGTTTTTCTACATCCATGAACAGCTGTGTGGATCTGACTAGGATGTAGAGTCAGATTTAACGAGGGATGAGGTTTTTTGCAAAGTGACTATAATGAAGGATGAATTGGTTGCAAGTTCATAGTGGTCACAAGAGCCTACCTTTGAATCTAGGCTGTTTAGAGAGGAAATTAATCCATGAATGGAGATTTGAGGGCAAGGGAAGCTGGATGGGAGAGGAGACCTGTGGAGTCGAGGTCCTTCAGGGAGTCAGTGTAGGGGTGGTTAAAGCTAAGATCAGAGGGGCTTAGTTGCCGGTAATGCCACTTGGAGGACAGGGCTGAAGGAATTGGTAGCTGAAGTGGAGTTGAGGGGCAGCCAGGATGTTAGAATGACAGTCAATTGTGGGCCACAGATGTCACCAAAAATTATCACCAGAGTGCGTTAGACTCTCAGGAGCTAAAATCTTGAATTAAGGGTCAGTAACTGCACCTGGGAGAAGTAATGGATGCTCAAGCCCAGTGCATGAGATTGAAAGCCAGGGATTTTAAGGGGGAGGGAAGGAAAGGATGGTCTGGAAGTGGCAGTAAGGAGCAAAGGGGGCCTACCTCCCTTCTGTGCCCAGTGGTTCAAGGGTACAAAAGAGACCACAACTACTCACGCAGAGTGCTCTGAGGAACACAGAGCGCTGCAGGGCATACGGGAAAATGGACTGCTGAGTGTCGCAGCATAGTCAGAAAAAAATCCTGTCTTAGCTATGAGACCAGGAGCACAGAAAACAAAAGGGAAAAATGAACTGGACTTAAAAATATTTGTGCTTCAAAAGACACCATCAAGAATCTGAAAATACAACACACTGAAAGAGAAGATACTTGTGGCATATATATGAAGGACTCCATGATAAAAAGATAGCCTAATTAAAAATGGGCAAAGGCTCCAATTGGACATCTTTCCAGGGACTGGCAGCAAATGGGCCATTAGCTCATGCAAAGATGGCAGCATCACTAGTCGTCAGGGAAGGGCAAAGCACATCACAGGCTGCCGCGCACACCCGTGAGCACGGTGGGAATCAAACCAGGAATCGCAGGGTTGGTGAGGATGTGGAGGAATCAGTCCTCGTGCATTGCCAATGGGAGTGCAAAACAGTGCAGCCACTTTGGAAAAGTTTAGCAGTTCCTCAAAAGGTTACTCACCTTTTGACCCAGCAAACATATATTTACACAAAAACTTGCACCAAATTCTCACAATAGCATTATTCATAATAGCTAAAAGATGGAAATGACTCAAAGGCCCATCAGCTGGCAAATGGGTAAACAGAATATGGTTCATCCATACAGTGGAGTATTACAGGGCCATAAAAAGGGGTAAAGCACTGACACATGGCACACGTGGATGTACCTGGAGAATGTTCTGCTCGGTGAAAGAGAGTGGATGCAGAAATCACCAAAGACATGCTTCCATTTATGTGAAATGTCCAAAACAGGAAAATATCAAGAGACAGAAGGTGGATGAGTGATCGCCAGGGCTGGGAGGAACCAGGAGTGGCAGCTAAGGGATGTGGAGTTTTTTTTTAGAATGATGGAAATCTTCAGAAATTGTGGTGATGGTTGTACAACTTTATGAATATAATAAAACCTTTTAATGTAAGTTATGTGGATGATATCCCAGTAAAGCTGTTACAAAGGAATCATGCGGTAGGTAACGTGACTGACAGAGCCAGTGTCACAGAAGTTAGAGAAAGCAGCAGTCAGTATAAATTGGAGTTCATGGGTGCTATTGTTCTAAAGCTGGAAGGAGTATAGCCATTAGAGCATCAGCTCTTGTTAGGGATACAGTACCCCATGGTAACAAAATCTTCTATCATCGAAGGCATCAGTATCCTCAAATTTCTCAGGAGGTGGCTTGACAGATTTCTAGTCTGATATTTTATTCTCCTATATGGCAAAAGTAGAATTTTGAAACTTGAAAGATATTTTCTTCTAATTGTTGAAAATAGTTCTTGGTTATGTGGGGTACCTTGAGACTGGGCCTGAGTTTTTTGTTTGTTTGTTTTAATTCCTACTGTCTTTCAGAAGCAGGAGTATAAAAACTGCTCTCAAATGCTCAGATGTTTGCTTCTTGTCAGTGGAAGTGGGAATATGGGTTTGCTACTTTGGCGAACTTCCTTGTTCATGAAGATGTAAGTTTTTTATCTTCTAGAAATATTTTGGTGAGCAGGGTCGAGGGTTTCTTTGTTTTGGAGCCTGAACCTGGGAGCCACAGAACTAGAAGTTGAGGGAAAAAAGGAAGGGTTGAGCCAGGTGTGGTGGCTCACGCCTGTAATCCCAGCACTTTGGGAGGCTGAGGCGGGCAGATCACGAGGTCAGGAGTTTGAGACCAGCCTGACCAACATGGTGAAACCCCTGTCTCTACTCAAAATACAAAAATAGCTGGGCCTGGTGGCGGTTGCCTCTAATTCCAGCTACTTGGGTGGCTGAGGCAGGAGAATCGCTTGAAACCGGAAGGCGGAGATTGTGGTGAGCCAAGATTGTGCCACTGCACTCCAGCCTGGGCAAAAGAGGGAAACTCCGTCTCAAAAAAAAAAAAAGGAAGGGTCAACTCCAAGCTCCTCAAAATGTATCATATGGTGGCTCGATCGCTGGAGACGACTGTGAGGAAAATCAGACTGAAGACACGCACTGCGAGTCTCCCCACAGCCCCACCCTCCATCCCCTGTGCCCTGCAGGCCTTCTGAAGTGAAAGGAGAGTTGGAGACAAGAAGGGGAATCTGTGCAGGCTTTCCTTGTCTTTATGGAGTGCCAGGGTCTCAAGAAAAGGTGTGAGCACTGTGAGGCCTGGGCAGCTCTGTGTGCTGGGGATTTGGGCAGCCTTTGTAGAGAAGTAAGAGTGCAGCACGCGTGTCCTGGTGTGGTGGCTCAGGATTTGCAAGGCAGAATTGCTCTTTTTCTCTGAGTAACAGCTAGTGGGCTCTGCTCAGTTATCTGTGGCAGACATCTGCTGAATCGAGAGCGAGTTCACTTCAGCTCATGTTTAGAGATTGGCTTTAGGACACCTGCCAGTGGAGTATTAGAGTGAGGCCCACAGCCTGGCCTCTCCCAGGGAGCTTGGTGTCTTCCTCCTGCTGTTCCTGCATGTGAGGCGCATGGGACACTGGGACAACACGGATTTTTTAGTGCCAGGGTAGCTGTGTAGACAAAGTGTTGCAGGAGTTGACGGTGTAGAAAGCTCTCTGGAATAGGATTGTGAAGATCTAGGACTTGAAATGGGTGTTGACATATACATAATCTGAAACCCACAATCCGAAAACTCTTAACACAAGAATGAATGGGTTTTCTTGCAAACAGATTCATGAATGCAGAATTCCAGTATGTAATGTGGTCCCTGACATATAGTTGGCACTTAATAAATGTTTGTTACATGAATGGCTACCATATGTTATACTTGAACTCTGGCATTAAAGATGAGGTATGTTGCCGGGCGTGGTGGCTCACACCTGTAATCCCAGCACTTTGGGAGGCCAAGGCTAGTGGATCAGCTGAGGTCAGGAGTTCAAGACAATCCTGGCCAACATGGGGAAACCCTGTCTCTACTAAAAATACAAAAATTTGCTGGGCATGGTGTGCGCGCCTGTCATCCCAGCTGCTTGGGAGGCTGAGGCAGGAGAATCACTTGAACCCAGGAGGTGGAGGTTGCAGTGAGCTGAGATTGTGCCATTCATTGCACTCCAGCCTGGGCGATAGAGCGAAACTCCGTCTCCAAAAAAAAGAAAGATGAGGTATATCTCCTGCCCCGTAGGAGCTTAGAGTTAGTTACACAAGCCCCTGGTGGTCCCAGTGACTGAAGGGACTTCGTTTTTCGATTCCAACTTACTAATTCTGAAGCACAATTATTAAATAGCATGTTGCTATTAGTATACATTCTTGTTTTACATTTCTTTTTTGTTTTTTAAAGTATGCAGTTAGTATGATTTGAAATAACTAAAATTATTTTCTGCTTGTTCAATTAGGATGGCTTTAAAGCAAGACATCATCTCTTATATAGTTTTTAGATTAAGTTATAAATGTTCACTTTAAAGCTGCTTGAAGATTGATAGAGATGCATTTGAAAAGCATTATTTTTTTTATTGATTCTTAATGTAGTAAATTACCGAAGTTATTTGGCGGCAAACAGAAATGGCCTGTGATGTGGTTCACATTTATTCTCCTGATAGAGCCACAATTTGCATTAATTGCGTCGCGACTGCACTCACTTATATTAAAAGGCTTCTACTATAATTAATCCTTTTTATTTCAAATCATTTTGGCACAATTTCTAGCTATAAACATTCATAAAAGACAGACAGTTGAAAAATTCGTTACAGGTTTTTTCCATATACCTATTGCTATTTTTTTCATGACAAGTAGTTATTGATATGCTTCTAGGAACAAATGTGGTACAGCTGGCTGAGAATTAAGGCCAATGTGAAAAATGCTAAGTGGATTATTTTGCATAAAAAATAGGCAGTTTTTGAAGTTGTATAATTAACCTGTGTTTAGAAAATACCTTGATTTATGCTTACATTTGTATCTCAGTTGCATACATTATGGAAATTTAATTTATAATCCATTTAGCTGATGCAATCATAGTTTTTAGTGCCATCATTTATTGGTGCTTGTATATTAAATGCTCTGAAGGTTTAAACCTGCCTTATGTAAAAAATTATACCTATGCATTTACATTTTATGAGTCACAGTGGGATTTCTGTTTAAAATTCAGGTAGTTCTGATATATTTAACTAGTTTCACTGGTTTATTGTTACTAATGCAGAAATGGCAAACAGTGACCTTATATATTGAACATCAAATGATTTACACTTCCAGTTTACTTTTAAAGTCCACTGTACAAATGAGGGCTTTTCTTCAACACCTGGAATCAATCATGTAGTTTTATACAGAATGTCCTCCTTGGCTTTGAACTCGTCATTCATTTCGAAGTGATGCCATTTTTCAGTGCCCCAGGTTAATAGTATTAACCATCCTTAACTTTAAACGAACTGTGGCTTTTCAACACAACTTTCTTTACATTGTCAGGAGATGATGACTATGTGCCTGTTGCCATTTTATTCATTCTCTCATTAAGAAGCGCTTTTTTGCTATCTTTTCAAAATTAATTGGGTAATCATTAGTCCTCAAATCAGAAATAAAAACACAAGGGCGTAATACTTTGGTTGACCAGGCAGAGGCCAGCCGCAGTCTTCTTGGAGGGGATGTTATGCCTGCTCTAGTTATCAGACATGCACTGAGCTCCTTAAAAAGCATTCTTGGGTCAGGAGTTCGAGACCAGCCTGGCCAATATGGTGAAACCCCATCTGTACTGAAAATGCAAAAATTAGCTGGGCGTGGTGGTTGGTGCACACCT